>NW_020329266.1:0-34101 GCF_001858045.2 Oreochromis niloticus | reverse complement strand
TGAACATCCTACCTAAATAAATCCAAGCAGTGTTTTATAGTGTGATTTGGCACGAACATACAAAAAATCAGCAAGTGTTTATAGTTGATTGCCACCTGAACACCTACCTAAATAATCAAGCAAAGTTTATAGTGTATTGGCACTGAACATCCAACTGAACAAAAAGCTAATGTTTTAATAGTGTGATTTGGCCACCTGAACATCCTACCTAAATAAATCCAAGCTTGAAGCATGTTTTATAGTGTGATTGGCCATCTGAACATCCTACCTAAATAAATCCAAGCAGTAAGCATGTTTAATAGTGTGATTGGCCACCTGACTCCTACAAATAAATCCAAGCGAAGCATGTTTTATAGTGTGATTTGGCACCTGAACATCCTACTAAATAAATCCAAGCAGTAAGATTTTAATAGTGTGATTTGGCCACCTGAACATCCTACCTAAATAAATCCAAGCAGTAGTTTTAATAGTGTGATTTGGCCACCTGAACATCCTACCTAAATAAATCCAAGCAGTAAGATGTTTAATAGTGTGATTTGGCCACCTGAACATCCTACCTAAATAAATCCAAGCTGAAGCATGTTTAATAGTGTGATTTGGCCACCTGAACATCCTACCTAAATAAATCCAAGCAGTAGTTTTAATAGTGTGATTTGGCCACCTGAACATCCTACCTAAATAAATCCAAGCAGAAGCATGTTTTAATAGTGTGATTTGGCCACCTGAACATCCTACCTAAATAAATCCAAGCTAAGCATGTTTTAATAGTGTGATTTGGCCACCTGAACATCCTACCTAAATAAATCCAAGCTTGAAGCATGTTTTAATAGTGTGATTTGGCCACTGAACATCCTACCTAAATAAATCCAAGCATAAGATTGTTAAGCATGTTTTAATAGTGTGATTTGGCCACCTGAACATCCTACCTAAATAAATCCAAGCTAAGATGTTTAATAGTGTGATTTGGCCACCTGAACATCCTACCTAAATAAATCCAAGCAGTAATATGTGATGCCACGAAATCCTACCTAAAAACCAAGCAGATTTTAATAGTGTGATTTGGCCACCTGAACACCTACCTAAATAAATCCAAGCATAGTTTTAATAGTGTGATTTGGCCACCTGAACATCCTACCTAAATAAATCCAAGCAGTAAGATGTTTTAATAGTGTGATTTGGCCACCTGAACATCCTACCTAAATAAATCCAAGCAGAAGTTTAATATGTGATTGCACTGAAATCCTACCTAAATAATCCAAGCAGTAAGCATGTTTTAATAGTGTGATTTGGCCACCTGAACATCCTACCTAAATAAATCCAAGCAGTAAGCATGTTTTAATAGTGTGATTTGGCCATCTGAACATCCTACCTAAATAAATCCAAGCAGAAGCATGTTTAATAGTGTGATTTGGCCACTGAACATCCTACCTAAATAAATCCAAGCAGTAGTTTTAATAGTGTGATTTGGCCACCTGAACATCCTACTAAATAATCCAAGCAGTAGATTTTAATAGTGTGATTTGGCCACTGAACATCCTACTAAATAAATCCAAGCAGTAGTTTTAATAGTGTGATTTGGCCACCTGAACATCCTACCTAAATAATCCAAGCTGAAGCATGTTTTAATAGTGTGATTTGGCCACCTGAACATCCTACCTAAATAAATCCAAGCAGTAAGCATGTTTTAATAGTGTGATTTGGCCACCTGAACATCCTACCTAAATAAATCCAAGCAGTAAGCATTTTAATAGTGTGATTTGGCCACCTGAACATCCTACCTAAATAAATCCAAGCAGTAGTTTTAATAGTGTGATTTGGCCACCTGAACATCCTACCTAAATAAATCCAAGCAGTAAGCATGTTTTAATAGTGTGATTTGGCCACTGAACATCCTACCTAAATAAATCCAAGCAGTAAGCATGTTTAATAGTGTGATTTGGCCACCTGAACATCCTACCTAAATAAATCCAAGCAGTAGTTTTAATAGTGTGATTTGGCCACCTGAACATCCTACCTAAATAAATCCAAGCAGTAGTTTTAATAGTGTGATTTGGCCACCTGAACATCCTACCTAAATAAATCCAAGCTGAAGCATGTTTTAATAGTGTGATTTGGCCACCTGAACATCCTACCTAAATAAATCCAAGCTGAAGCATGTTTTAATAGTGTGATTTGGCCACCTGAAATCCACCTAAATAAATCAAGCAGTAGTTTTAATAGTGTGATTTGGCCATCTGAACATCCTACCTAAATAAATCCAAGCTGAAGCATGTTTAATAGGTGATTTGGCCACCTGAACATCCTACCTAAATAAATCCAAGCTTGAAGCATGTTTTAATAGTGTGATTTGGCCACCTGAACATCCTACCTAAATAAATCCAAGCAGTAGTTTTAATAGTGTGATTTGGCCACCTGAACATCCTACCTAAATAAATCCAAGCTAAGCATGTTTTAATAGTGTGATTTGGCCACCTGAACATCCACCTAAATAAATCCAAGCAGTAGTTTTAATAGTGTGATTTGGCCACCTGAACATCCTACCTAAATAAATCCAAGCAGTAAGCATGTTTTAATAGTGTGATTTGGCCACCTGAACATCCTACCTAAATAAATCCAAGCAGTAGTTTTAATAGTGTGATTTGGCCACCTGAACATCCTACCTAAATAAATCCAAGCAGTAGTTTTAATAGTGTGATTTGGCCACCTGAACATCCTACCTAAATAAATCCAAGCTAAGCATGTTTTAATAGTGTGATTTGGCCACCTGAACATCCTACCTAAATAAATCCAAGCAGAAGCATTTTTATAGTGTGATTTGGCCACCTGAACATCCTACCTAAATAAATCCAAGCAGTAGTTTTAATAGTGTGATTTGGCCACCTGAACATCCTACCTAAATAAATCCAAGCAGAAGCATGTTTTAATAGTGTGATTTGGCCACCTGAACATCCTACCTAAATAAATCCAAGCATGTTTTAATAGTGTGATTGGCCACTGAACATCCTACTAAATAATCAAGCAGTAGTTTTAATAGTGTGATTTGGTCACCTGAACATCCTACCTAAATAAATCCAAGCAGTAAGCATGTTTTAATAGTGTGATTTGGCCACCTGAACATCCTACCTAAATAAATCCAAGCTAAGCATGTTTTAATAGTGTGATTGGCCACCTGAACATCCTACCTAAATAAATCCAAGCAGTAAGCATGTTTTAATAGTGTGATTTGGCCACCTGAACATCCTACCTAAATAATCCAAGCAGTGTTTTAATAGTGTGATTTGGCCACCTGAACATCCTACCTAAATAAATCCAAGCAGTAAGCATGTTTTAATAGTGTGATTTGGCCACCTGAACATCCTACCTAAATAAATCCAAGCAGTAAGCATGTTTTAATAGTGTGATTTGGCCACCTGAACATCCTACCTAAATAAATCCAAGCAGTAAGATGTTTTAATAGTGTGATTTGGCCACCTGAACATCCTACCTAAATAAATCCAAGCTGAAGCATGTTTTAATAGTGTGATTTGGCCACCTGAACATCCTACCTAAATAAATCCAAGCAGTAAGCATGTTTAATAGTGTGATTTGGCCACCTGAACATCCTACCTAAATAAATCCAAGCAGTAGTTTTAATAGTGTGATTTGGCCACCTGAACATCCTACCTAAATAAATCCAAGCAGAAGCATGTTTAATAGTGTGATTTGGCCACCTGAACATCCTACCTAAATAAATCCAAGCAGTAAGATGTTTAATAGTGTGATTTGGCCACCTGAACATCCTACTAAATAAATCCAAGCGAAGCATGTTTTAATAGTGTGATTTGGCCACTGAACATCCTAAAAAAAAAAAAATGATTGGCACTGAACATCCTACCTAAATAAATCCAAGCGAAGCATGTTTTAATAGTGTGATTTGGCCACTGAACATCCTACCTAAATAAATCCAAGCAGAAGCATGTTTAATAGTGTGATTTGGCCACCTGAACATCCTACCTAAATAAATCCAAGCAGAAGCATGTTTTAATAGTGTGATTTGGCCACCTGAACATCCTACCTAAATAAATCCAAGCAGAAGCATGTTTAATAGTGTGATTTGGCCACCTGAACATCCTACCTAAATAAATCCAAGCTAAGTGTTTTAATAGTGTGATTTGCCACCTGAACATCCTACCTAAATAAATCCAAGCAGTAGTTTTAATAGTGTGATTTGGCCATCTGAACATCCTACCTAAATAAATCCAAGCTAAGCATGTTTTAATAGTGTGATTTGGCCACCTGAACATCCTACCTAAATAAATCCAAGCAGTAAGCATGTTTAATAGTGTGATTTGGCCACTGAACATCCTACCTAAATAAATCCAAGCAGTAAGCATGTTTTAATAGTGTGATTTGGCCACCTGAACATCCTACCTAAATAAATCCAAGCTGAAGCATGTTTTAATAGTGTGATTTGGCCACTGAACATCCTACCTAAATAAATCCAAGCAGTGTTTTAATAGTGTGATTTGGCCACCTGAACATCCTACCTAAATAAATCCAAGCAGAAGCATGTTTTAATAGTGTGATTTGGCCACTGAACATCCTACCTAAATAAATCCAAGCGAAGATGTTTTAATAGTGTGATTTGGCCATCTGAACATCCTACCTAAATAAATCCAAGCAGTAAGATGTTTTAATAGTGTGATTTGGCCACTGAACATCCTACCTAAATAAATCCAAGCTAAGCATGTTTTAATAGTGTGATTTGGCCACCTGAACATCCTACCTAAATAAATCCAAGCTAAGCATGTTTTAATAGTGTGATTTGGCCATCTGAACATCCTACCTAAATAAATCCAAGCAGTAAGCATGTTTTAATAGTGTGATTTGGCCATCTGAACATCCTACCTAAATAAATCCAAGCAGAAGCATGTTTTATAGTGTGATTTGGCCACTGAACATCCTACCTAAATAAATCCAAGCAGAGTTTTAATAGTGTGATTTGGCCACTGAACATCCTACCTAAATAAATCCAAGCAGTAGTTTTAATAGTGTGATTTGGCCACTGAACATCCTACCTAAATAAATCCAAGCTTGAAGCATGTTTTAATAGTGTGATTTGGCCACCTGAACATCCTACCTAAATAAATCCAAGCGAAGCATGTTTTATAGTGTGATTTGGCCATCTGAACATCCTACCTAAATAAATCCAAGCTGAAGCATGTTTTAATAGTGTGATTTGGCCATCTGAACATCCTACCTAAATAAATCCAAGCTTGAAGCATGTTTAATAGTGTGATTTGGCCATCTGAACATCCTACCTAAATAAATCCAAGCGAAGCATGTTTATAGTGTGATTTGGCCATCTGAACATCCTACCTAAATAAATCCAAGCTTGAAGCATGTTTTAATAGTGTGATTTGGCCACTGAACATCCTACCTAAATAATCCAAGCAGTAGTTTTAATAGTGTGATTTGGCCACTGAACATCCTACCTAAATAAATCCAAGCAGTTAATAGGCACTGAATTATAAAAATAAAGTTTTAATAGTGTGATTTGGCCACCTGAACATCCTACCTAAATAAATCCAAGCGAAGCAGTTTTAATAGTGTGATTTGGCCACCTGAACATCCTACCTAAATAAATCCAAGCAGAAGCATGTTTGATAGTGTGATTTGGCCATCTGAACATCCTACTAAAATCAAAGATTTTATAGTTGATTGACTGAACTACCTAAATAAATCCAAGCAGTATTTCATAGTGTGATTGGCCACCTGAACATCCTACCTAAATAAATCCAAGCAGTAAGCATGTTTCAATAGTGTGATTTGGCCATCTGAACATCCTACCTATAGATATGTACGATGGAGCCATTAACCACGTAAGGTAGCATATTTTGATAAGGTAGCATGGATTGATAGACTAGACCATAAATTTACGCTACGGTAGGATGTTTTGACAAGGTATGACGTTTTGTCAGAACACCGGCTCCCATTCAATTTATGTTTTGATGCGCCAGTGCAGACATTGGGTGGGTGTTTTGTTATGATTGTACATGATATGCAAAATCATGCAGATAAACATATCAGTAGCAGCCTCCTGATTTACGTACTGTAATAGTGTTTGTTCAGACAGAAACATACATTTAAGTTTTACTGTTTATTCTCTGAAGTGTAGCCAGAGCAGTTTATCTGATTGCACATTGTTCTGTATGTATAACAACATATGGCTAATAGTTTTGGTTTGTCTGTAGCTCTGCTTGTGTTATCAGTCACATGCTCTAGCAGTTCATACAAAGAGGAACCATGTGGCTTCAGCAACAGAAGTTGATGGCCATTAAGATTTCTCTCTCACTTAGCAGTCCAGACTGCAATTGCAGTACACATTTCTCATATGTTGGTTTTGTTCATATTGGGTTAAGAGGGGTTTTTAGGATAGATCTTAAATACTCATGAGGATTGTTTAAGTTAACCGACTTGAAAGTAGTGACATTAATAATCTTCTCAGGACGGAGAAAAGACCAAACTTGGAGTGGGCTGAGACATAGCAGCAGTAATGCCAGACATGCTGCTTGCTAATCTAAGGTTAGTTGGAGTGCTGACTAATACTGACATTCTTCTAGTGTCAAGCGACCTTTAACCCACTGAATATTTATGGAGGTCTTAAAGCATCAGTAGTCACAACAATTATGCATTCTAACAATGCAAAAGCACAGTTCTAAATATAAGAACTGGATCATATGTGAAAAGAAACTCCTTAAAACACACAAGTTTCTGAATATTTTTCGTAATTTGCACAACCATTTCTTTCAGTCATTCTGCAAAAAAGAATGCTTAAAACCATATTGCTCATGGGGACATTTTGATATTGCAATTATATCACCTTGGAGCTTTGCTTTTAAGTAACAGGCATTGTTATACTGTCTCTTAATAATGTGAAAATATAACATCGAACCCTCAAATAATTACATTTTGACCTATCTGATTTTGTTTTGCTCATTTTTATTCAGGTCTGTTGGCCCTCACAAGTCAACTAAAATATGGCACACATAGATTTTACACAAAACCCCAGGATAGTCCATTCTCTATATGACAATTAACTAACAGTACAATAGTGTCCCAAAGCCCCAATTATTCCTAAAACAATATTTCTCTTTGACAAAGGCTGTAAATTATAACTTCAAAGAACCAGACAGAGACACAAATATGCAAACAACCCCATTTCCAAAAAGCTTTGCACTGTATAAAATGTAGATATAAACCAAATGAAACTATAAAACCACAACAGAAGATAAATAATATCATACGAGCAAAAAAGATCTTAAGCGAATTGGATCAGGGCTATGTTTACCACTGTGTATCGTACCCTCTTTTTTAACAACAGCCTGTAAATGTTCTGGAACTGAGGAGACCAGCTGCTGGACGTTTGGAGAGGAATTTTGTCCCGTTCTTGTCTGATATAGGATTCCAGATCCTCAACTGTCTTTTTTTTTTTTTTTTTAAATCATACTTTTAATTACATGATCCACCAAATGTTTTCTTAGATGTGTTGCTGCCATTAAAATGAAAGTTACCTAATATTTTTAATACGCATGTGGCAAGGATGCTTAAAACCATATTGCTCATGGGACATTTTGATATTACAATTATATCACCTTGGAGCTTTGCTTTTAAGGTCCTTGCCACTCCAGACCATTACAGACTACAGGACCACCAAACCCTCCCCCACATCCTCTGATGCCTCCTTCCTCAACGAGCTCAACAACTTTTATGCTCGTTTTGAGCGAGGCAACCCCACAACCACAACCATAACAGACATGACGCCAGACCACCAACCTCTGACTCTCTCCCCCACCGATGTAGGAGCGGTGCTGAGCAGGATCAATGTCCACAAGGCTGCAGGTCCTGATGGTATCCCCGGGCGTGTTCTCAGAGCGTGTTCTGGGGAGCTTGCAGGAGTCCTGACAGACATATTCAACCTGTCCTTGGCCCACGCTGTGGTACCGGCCTGCTTCAAATCCACCTCCATCGTCCCGATACCCAAAAACTCCAACCCATCTAGCCTCATTGACTACCGCCCAGTAGCCCTCACCCCCATCATCACTAAGTGCTTAGAGCAGCTGGTCTTAGCACACTTCAAATCCTGTCTCCCCCCACCCTGGACCCCCACCAATTTGCATACCGCCAGAACAGGAGCACAGAGGATGCAGTGTCCATCGCACTGCACTCTGTCCTCTCACACCTGGACAACAACAACACCTACGCCAGAATGCTGTTTATAGACTTCAGTTCAGCATTCAACACAATCCACCCCTCACAACTCATCAGGAAACTGACAGACCTGGGCATCAGTTCCCTCATCTGCAAATGGTTACTGGACTTCCTGACCAACCGCCCCCAACATGTCCGACTGGATAACCGCTGCTCATCAACAATCACAATGAACACCGGTGTACCACAAGGCTGTGTGATGAGCCCTTTCCTCTACTCCCTCTTCACCCACGACTGCAGACCTGCTGATGGTTCCAACACCATCATTAAGTTTGCAGATGACACCACGGTGATTGGCCTCATCAGTGACAACGACGAGGCCGCCTACAGGGAGGAGGTGGATCGTCTGGCTGAGTGGTGCGACACAAACAACCTGCTGCTTAACACCGAGAAGACTAAGGAGCTCATCGTGGACTACAGGAGGAATGCTGACCCACATCCACCCATCCACATTAAGGGGACGGCTGTGGAGCGTGTGAGCAGCTTCAAGTTCCTGGGAGTCCACATCTCCGAGGATCTCACCTGGACGACCAACTGCTCCAAGCTGGTCAAGAAGGCTCACCAGCGCCTCTTCTTCTTGAGGACTCTGAGGAAGAACCACCTGTCCTCAGACATCCTGGTGAACTTCTATCGCTGCACCATCGAGAGCATCCTGACCAACTGTATAACAGTCTGGTACGGGAACTGCTCTGCCTCGGACCGGAAGGCGTTGCAGAGGGTCGTGAAAACTGCCCAGCGCATCGCCGGAGCACCACTTCCTGCCATAAAGGACATCTACAGGAAGCGGTGTCTGAAAAGGGCTGGGAAAATCATCAGAGACCCCAGTCACCCATCACATAGACTCTTCACCCTCCTGCCCTCTGGGAGGCGCTACAGGAGCCTCCGGACTAAGACCACCAGGTACCGGAACAGCTTCTTCCCCACAGCTGTCAGACTCCTGAACTCTGCCTCCTGACATCTGACCCACGTTAAACTCATGGACTGAACATACACACACCCACAACCACTAGCACTTTACCACTACTGTATAGTTCTGTGTAGATAATCATTCTGTACATACGATAATTTTTAATCCCACAACTGTTTATAACTTACATAGTTCACATTCTGTATAACTGTATTTCTCAGATTTCTGTATAGTTTTTATTTCATATTTATATCCTGTTCATAGCCTGTACATAGCTTGTACTCACTACAGCCTGTACATACTTATAGTTATAGAATATTCATAACATACTTCACACTGTGTACATTATAACATACCATAATAGACCCATTTCTGTAATATACTTACACATCTCTATTATTGCTAATTTATATTGTAATATATCTATATCACGACTAAAGCACTTTCTGGATGGATGCAAACTGCATTTCGTTGCCCTGTACCTGTGACATGTGCAATGACAATAAAGTTGAATTCTATTCTATTCTATTCTAATGAAATAGTAAAATGTCTTAGTTTAAACATTTTACTTGTTTTCTATATTTTATTTTTAAGAAAACATGAGTTTAAGAGATTTTTATTTGCGGTCCAGGAATTTCAGTGGCCATGTGTCTGGGCTGATGCTTGCTGATAACTAGAAGAACCAGTTGCTTGTATTTGTCTGGTGATTCAAAGATATCCGGCAACCGTACAGCGCTCTGACTACTGCGTCCAAAGTGTTTATAAAATCAACAAAAATGTTATTCAATGCACTGTTCTTGCAGTCGTACTAGTATAACGATCATGTCCACAGTGTGTCTGTGAAGGTTCTCAGTCATCCAGGTCATCGTAGTTAAAGGAGTTTGCAAAGAAAAGCGTCTGGACTTCTTTAAGTTGCTTGAAGACGTTTCACCTCTCATCCGAGAAGCTTCTTCAGTTCTAAGGTCAAATGGCCGAGAGTCCCAGATTTAAACCCAGTGGGAGTATCCCCCCAATGAGGGACAAAGGACCCCCTGGTGATCCTCTAATCACATGCGCCAAGGTGTGAGAGCGGGTGTGGGACCTAATCAGCCAGGGTTTCAGGTGAGCCCATTGTGAAACCTGGCCCCACCTTGTCATGTGAATTCCTGAGGTCAGATGGACCTCGGCCATTTGACCTTAGAACTGAAGAAGCTTCTCGGATGAGAGGTGAACTCCTTTGACCATGTCCACAGTGGGTGAAAGACTGGAAGCCACACTGGCTTTCAGGAAAAATCTCTTCTAATAGATATTTCTGAAGGTGACAGAGGATTTGGCTACAGTAGCAATTTAGCAGCAACAGCAAGAAGGTAAATTTCACAATGGTTTCCACAGTCTGCACAGTGCACAGTCTTTTTTGTTTGTACATTGTGAAGATTTGAGCATCCACGTATCCTTGTTTTTTGAACAGCTAGAACAGTTTTCTATGCTCCCAGCACTTGTTGAAGTATTTTCTATCTTTCCGACCACTGTATTGATATATTTGTACAGGCAATCAATTCCAGGAGCTGTAGTCAGATGTGCATTTGTCTGTGTAAGCTGGCTGGTAGCACCAACTGTTTCTTCAAAGCTTGGGTCATCAGTCTTCAGAGGGATTAAGGCTGCTGTCCCAGTTAAAATCCCAGCAAAAAAATGCTTCCTTGAACCGGTGAATGAGGGAAGTTGTGTAAAGTGCTTTGAGTGCTCAGGCAGGGCAGGAAAGCACTATAAAAGAATCAGTCCATTTACTTTAAAGTACCATCACTCAGTAGAAAATGCTAAAACAAGGCACATGAGCACTCAGCAAAACAAACATCTGTATTGCACAAGTTTACACATTTTTCCACTTGTTTTATATTCCCATATTTCCCACAACAAATCTCCGTTATGGACAAAATGTTTTCACAACATGACTCACATTTAATTTTTGATTTAATAAGTGTAGCAGTTTAGACTCGAAGCTTCTACTGAGGTGACCTGCTTCCACAGCTACGTCAGACTTGATACAGAGGTAGCACTCTTACAATCCTCTGTCTACAAATAGGGCAATATTGCTGTGGCAGAGCCTGGTAGCAGGTGTGGCAGCAGCACACGTGTCCACAGTCCAACAAGACACAGATACAGGGCTGATTGAGGCAAATAACACACATGGCCACGCCTTGAAGGTTGTCCTGTCCTGGTACATTATTTTGCTGTCTTGCGGCTTCAGCCAGCAGTCTGTTAAATTCCTTTCTTTCCTGCTCCCTGTGAGCCTCAAGGTGGCGGTAGTAGCGTAACCTGGCCCAGAAATTGATTGCTGCCCCTGCCAAAGCAGAAATAATGACCTACACTTTCCACCAAAAAGTTCTCATTCTCTCCTTGTGTGGCGTCGAAGTCCACTGGGGTCAGGAAGTACTGTGAACCGTTAGAAGGGGGTCGAAGACTCAGAGTGCCATCTGTGTCCAGCTTCAACTCGCCTACACCCGTAATATTTGTCCCCACCTGGAACAAAGGTGTGTCACTTATCAAAAAGAATAAATTATTAATTGTCAACGGAGAGTTGTACTTAGTAGTCAGTATAAGCTTTTAATGATATAAGTTTGCATATGATAGAATACTGTATGTTGACCTTTTGATGACTTAGACTGTTGTCCACTACAGGACTGTTTTATAAATTCTTTCTCACAGCTGAACAAGCTGTTATTATTTCACTCCTGCCAGGAAGAGGAGAGCTGGACACTCTTATCTGACGCTCCCTAACAAGAAGAGAGGCCGCGTCCTTCTGTATCCCACAACACACATGCATACACCTAAACCGCTCTTATCTTCACTCCCTACGCACTAACTTTCCTCTGCCTATGAATAGACGTATTCACTGTTGTATTATTTTTGCATATAAATAAAGACAAGTGCAAGAACAGAGCGCTGATCACAGGGCCCCCACTCTGTTGTGAGCGTTCTGTGACCGCCCTTGTATACAAGTGAAAAACACAGCGTCTGTGTGTGTTTCTACCCTTAGACTTAGCTGAAGAAGTGTCTTTAGAATAAATCTCTTGACATTAATATTGGCAGTAAATTAGGCTTTATGAAGTGAACACTAATTCATTCAAGTTTGAATATAATGACTTACTTTGAGAATTCCCTCGATCTCCAGTTGACCTTTTGGCTTCTCCCCAGTAAAGTACTGTCCAACGAGGTCACCCAAACTGTGACTGACCTGGTGAAACTTCTCATATGTGACCTCCTTGTCCAGACCAGCGGCCGGTAAAGGCGACAGGACTCTGATTTCGGTATTATCCAGTCCCTCTAATAAAAAGGGCACCGCCTCTAGTTTCTCATGCAAGAGTCATTTATTATCTGTCCTGTAGTGATGGGAATTCCGGCTCTTTATAGAGAACCGGCTCTTTCGGCTGTGTTTTGTCTCTAAGGGTCACCATAAATATACTTTTATTTATTCACGCTACATAAAATGTAATAAATAAATTATAAAGTACAAAAAACAACTATTTACACTTCAACTTTTAACTATTTAAATTTTCAGCTTTTCCTTTTAAACAAAGTTAAAGTGAAACAACACAAAACACTGCAAACCACAACACAATAAAATATAAATTAAAATATGCAAAACAAAAAGAAGATGCACATTCTCTGTCATATAGGCCTGGGATTTTTGTGGAGAGTGTTTTCCTGCTTGGAATTGCATATATAGGATTCACTGCATGAATAAACTTTCTGAATCCTTTATCATCCGTAAATGAAAATAGTCGTGGATGATTACTATACCTTTCTGATGTGATGAGGTTGTCTCTTGTTCTTGCCCCTGGCTCTCTTTCTCTCTCTCTCCCTCCTGCTCTGTTCCTGTGCTACTGCGACTGTAACTACCGTGTAACTTCAAAGAGCCGGCTCTAAGAGCTGTTTCGTTCGCGACGCATCACTACTGTCCTGCAAAGGTAACGTGAGGAACAGTTTGCACATGTGATAACAAGGAGAAAATGTTAGATGTACTGGAATTTCAGCTTGCTCTAATGATGTTCTCACCATGTACGTAAAAGTCCGTTCCACAACAGCCTGGGTTCTTTCACCATGAATTTGTGCAGCATGCCAACATTGTCTTTGTTGTACCAACTAATGAGAGGCCTTCTAGCTGGTTTTACGGCACCTAAAATGTATATGAGCACACATACAGTAACAGGGAACGAGAGGCAGGCTGGTATACAAGTTTTCAGATTAAATAAATAAATTTTCTAGTCCTCATCAAAAACAAAAAAAAGACTGATTACCTTCAATGATGACATGCTGTAGACATGCTCCTGGAGTAACCTTCAAAATGTTAACCATGGAGAATTCTGGAAACATGGAGCACACACTGTAAATAAGACTGACTAATTAATAACTCGTGCATTTGCTTGTCCAGTAGTTATGTCTTTGTTGCGTGTTAATCAGCTCACTGTAAATGGATACTTTTCGGTGCAGTGCTAGCGATCACCAAGTTGCTATTAATTGTATAAATGACTGGTTGAAATACTAAATCTTTCAAAAGAACCAGTTTAGCTTGAGAAAAGAAAAGATATGTCCCTAACAGATCCTTGTGGATTTACATCAAGACAGATGCCGATGGCATGAGCTAAAAGAACACATCAGGAAGTAATCAAGAAACTCAAAAAGACTAAAAGTGCACAACATAAACAGCTAAAAACTGAATAAGAAAGGACGACGGGTTTCAGAAGGACAGAATAAACCTTTACATAAAATGGTCATTGTTTAAATTTCTCACGCCCTCTTCTGTGAAATGTCAATTGCAGCCTGATCTCATACAACTCCCCCATCAATAGCCTTGCATCTGTCCATTGCCACTATTTCTTCTTGCACAAATGCAGCCACTTCCAAGTTTGATTTTTTTCCTTCAAAATACTATTCCAGTTTTACTCTTGAAATTTTGTTTCTATTCTTAAAATGCCAATTTTTTGCATTTTGGTCCTAATTCTCCATCTTAACTTTCTTGTGCAAAAAAGCCACAGGCTTCCCATCACCTACAGCTTTATAACAGCATTTGCAAGTTTATATTTACAATGTGTAATGCAATATAGTGAAGAAAAACTAAATGTTATAATATTGATATAAAGCTCACCTTATAAATTTAAACTACTCTCCATCCTTTTGTGTTATTTCTCTACCCAGGTTATTTCTTCAAATCTCTATATCTATATCTGAGAAGGGACCTTAACTCTTCCATCAAAAACACATGAGCTCTAATCTCTAATCAGGGGTTTAAAGTAGAAGATCCTTAGAGGTTTAGTCTTCCAATAAAGCTAATTACACAAAATTAACAACAATGACACACACAATCTACATCATATGTACACACATTATAATACAAAAATCAAACACAACAAAATGCAACCAGGCACAGACTAGAGTACATTAAAATACCATAACAAAACAGCAAATTATTAACAGCTGCATCACTCCTTCGGTTGAATTTTAAAACGATGCCAATTAGACTCCAACACCTTTCCTCCTGCTTGGCAGCTCCAATAAATAGATAAATACATGTCAGCTTTGGTTAATGAAGGTGTGAATTTGGTAGTTCAAACTGCTAAATCTCTTTCAGGTCTGATCAGAGACACAGGACATCTTTATTCCAACAATTTCTCTGTGAAATGTATTTCTGGGGTCCAGCAGCAAAAACATCAAAACACAGTAAAGTGACTCAGGAGCTCAATAATATAATACAGTATGACAAAAAAAGACAATCCAGCTTACTATGGTAAGAGTTAGAGAAAGTTGGAGCACCAATAAGAAATAGAAAAAGCAAACAAACAAATGTGACTCCAAAGTATGAAAGAAAATGATTTTGGACACTAGCTGCTCTTGATCATTCTGGCATTAAAGTCAAAACCTCAACAAGCTACAGTCAGGCATTATTTGTTGGAAAGCGTAAATAAAATGTATTTGCATCTTATGAAGGTTCATTTCTGTGTTGTGCCTTTTAAAATACGGTGTGTTTACATGCTGTTATTCTCCAGATCGCTAGCAGCTAACAACAAGGTTAGCTGCTAGCCAGCTAACGTTGCCATGGTTCCAGTGACCTCTAAAGATTTTTTTTTATTATCCTTGAACAGTCATATAAGCAACACTTATTAGTTTATAAAACACAGATATTTCAACACGAATTAGAACTAATAATAAGTTTGTTTTTTAGCAGGAGGAGAGAGAGAGTTTGAGTTTGAGTTTGGAGTCTAGGGTCCTCCCAGCATAGGGTTAAAGTGGTTAGGTTTAGGATTAACCTCAGCTTTGGGCTTCAGGGATTAGGTTAAGTCCAGCATAGGGCTAAAACTGGTTAAGGTTAGGATCAACCTCAGGGTCAGGATGCTACATCAGTAAATGCACAATCAGTGACAGTGATATTGATGATAACAACAGCAACAATAGAAACAGTAATAAGAGACTATTATATACATATAGGGACTTTAGGTCCCTTTTCATTTAACCCTTTGGGGTGTACTGTGTCTAATTTGGCAATCCAGACTCTCTCAGCCTTTCTCCTCTGCTGAGCTGTCCATCTGGGATTTGCCTGTATCATTGTGGCCCTGACAGATTCCCAGCCATGTGATAGGAAGTGTTTGACACATTTGTGTGTTGACACATTTTACATACACATTATATCTGTGCTGGGTGAATTTGGTCAGAAGTGTGTTACTTGTCTCATGTCTAAGGAGCTTGGAAAGAAAAGCGTCTGGACTTCTTTAAGACTTCTTTAACTTAAAGAAGTCCAAACGCTTTTCTTTCCAAGCTCCTTAGACTACGATGACCTGGATGACTGAGAACCTTCACAGACTTACTTGTCTCACCAACATACTGGATACCACATTTACTGGAGGTAATCAAATAAACACAATTATTAGAGCGTAGAGTAACTTTACACTGTGAGAGGAACACACTGGCATTTGAAAAGCTGCGCAACCATTTTTGGTGCTGAAAAAAATTGCCCCTGGTCTCTCAGTTCAGGCTCAGAGAGGTGAAACTTTCTAAAGGCAGCAATTACCTTACAATCCCTCCAGCATTTGGGTTTCCTGGACAAGATTTTAAAAATGGTTCTTAATCACTCTGACCAATTTGCATGTTGATGGGGCATATGTGACCACCACCGGCAGAATAGCAGATAAATCAATGGGTTTAGTCTGTAGGATGATTTAAGGCATTTTCTTAGAAAAGAGTGACAGTACCCTCTAGTGGCGAGAGCTGAAAATAGAATTTCAGTGGCTGCTCTAAAGTCAGTTTGCTGGGTGCAGATTCTATGGAATCGTAATAATTGGGACTTAATTAGACCAGCAAACGTGCGCTTTGGATGAAAGCTCGTTTTAAACAACAGAGCATGTGTGTCCGTGGATTTAAAGAATACTTTAATGTCCAATTTATGGGTTTGTGAGAAATTTCGGCCTTTGAAGGTGGTTGTTTCCAAAAAGTCAATTGTGGTTTTGTTAATTGTAGATTTGAGTTTGATTGAAACATTATGGTTATTCAGAGTACTCAGAAACATGTTGAGAATGTTGCCACACACCCCAGATATCATCAAGAAACCTGTAATAGTGTAATGGATTTTTGACACATTTTGAATGGGCCGCAGTTTCCCATTCAGCCATGAGTATGTTGGCATATGCAGGGGCAAATTTCTTTTTACAAATAAAAGGGACGGCCATGGGCAAGAAGTCCATTAATCTTCATTTAGTTTTTCCCTGGAAGTGAATTCATACTGTTAGATGTTACTGTTAGAAGTTAGATGTGGATTTATTCTACCTAGCTCTTCTTGATTCTTCATTATCACCGTGGCATTGTTGGCCTATAGAGTCTATAAGAGTTGCAGAGATTATTAAGGCACTTGGAAATGGTGGGATGGAACATTTGTCACTGAAGGGTAAAAGTTTAATATGTTACACATGTGAAACTTTTATAAGTCAACGGTGAGGTGTATTTGTAGGAAATGGTCGTTTACTAACATTGCATTCTCCTCCAGAATAAGAAATGAAAATAGTAATAAAAGGAGAATAATGTGGACTAACTCAAAGCAAATGAGTGAAAGGAGTCGAATAATATCAGCAATGAGGGCTGTGCAGCAGTGGATCCCAGAGCAAACTTCTTCAAGACCTGGAACAATGTGAGATGTGATGGCCAAATAAAACAGATTTATTAAAAAGCACCAAAATATAGGAGGTATCATTTCTGTAATGAGGCATTCTTAAACAGATAGTAGTATTTACAACAGTAAAGTGAAAGCAAATGAGTGATAGATAGTAGTATTTACAGTAAACAGTAAATACTACTATCACAGAAATCTCTTTAAGCATTTAAAGTATTAACACTTTCAATAATATAACTGTTTTGTGAATTGTCAGTATATATTTTGAATTACATTCAAGTTCAAAAGAAACTTGAATGTAACTCCTTGTCAAACCTAAAGTCATTTCTCTTAATTTGCACAATCAGAACAACAAAACATAACAAAATCAACCAGAAGCTCAAGTGGCTGTTTAGAAGGATCAGCTTCTTCCTGACGTCCTCCTCACCTCCAAAAAACCCACCAGAGGAGCCTCTGCTTCACAACCAGCAGCTGTTATTTTTCATTTTCAATGTAATCATTTTATCCTGTTTAAAATTACACATTTTTAAAGAAGATCAGTGTTTCACTGTATGGTTGATTCTTTATTCATGTAAGTCCTTAAATGCATTCATGTATATGAATATGTCTAGTAGGCATATTGGCTTACTGACAGCCTCATATGGAGTTATTACACTGACTTCTCTTCATCCTATACTTTATTCTGCTCAGTACAATGTTAATATTGTTTTAAACAGTGATAATTCTATTGTTTTATACTGTAAAATAAAGCTATTGTCACTATATGAATATATATTAGCATCATGAAGTCAGCTGTGCTTTGCAACCAGATGTAAGCTGAAAATGTAATGCTAGGTTATTGTCAGAGTGCCCTCACTCCATGATCTTGTTCCCTATTTAATGGTGCAAGACAGTCAGAGTTTATGTGCCTCTTTCCTCTGTTCCCTTGACTATGATGCTTTAATGTATTTCTACATTTTATCTACAGAAACATTTATCAGTGCAAAGCTGTTTAGAAGATACTTACAATAAGCTGTCTGTTCCAAAGAGCTTGGAAAGAAAGCGAGTGGCCTTTTTTCATGAAAACATTTCACCTCTCATCCGAGAAGCTTCTTCAGTTCTAAAACGAGCTGAATAAGATTAAATTTTGAGGATGAAATGTCCTCCTGAGGTCTCGACATTCTCTCTGCCAGTCAGATGACTTGTTTCTATTGACAAATCCAGCACACCTCAGAGCTTCACTAGCACATCCAAAGACTCAATATATTTTATAGAGTCATTCAATTGTTGGCCAAGTCCTGTGTGAAGACCCCTGAATCTGTAACTTTATGAATTAACCAATCGCTCTCTTTCTTTACTGGTAAATGTCTTAACAAGCGCATTGTTTATTTTCATCCTTTAATCACATTAAATGAGGGAGCTGTTCATATTTTAAACTACTATACAAATAATAAATGTCTTTATTGCCACAAAATTTAAATTTCATGTTGATTTCACGCGTTCAAGTTCAGTGTTTGCCCTTAATTATGTGTGACTGTCATCACATGCATCATCCAACATTAATTTCACACCCCTGGCTGAAAGGCAAAGACAAAATATGGACACCTCACTGAAGAAAATAATTGTATTTCAAAGACAAAGTCAAAAATATCATCAGTTTGTCTGTATTGTGTGTAGTGTGTGGATGTGTGTGTAAAGCAAATAAAATTCAAATAATCCCAAATGACCTGGAAGAATGAACGATAGAACCTGAGGTTGCTGAGGTCCATATATAGTCTCAGTGAGTAACTGAGCACGGTGACAAATATTGCTCTAAATTTGCTCTAAATAATCCACTCGCTAATACAAGTAACCACCAAAACCTGGAAGTGGATACAGATGTCTCATCACACATATGTATTCACAATAAAACAGGTTTTTGTGACGTTGTTAATTAGCAAAGAAAGCCTGTTCTAACGTTTGAGTCTAAGGTTTATTTTTTTAGCACCTGACTGCTCTTTTTTGTTTCTCATCCCTAAACACGCTGCATAATCTTTCACGTGATTCGGTTTATTTTGAAAAGTCTCAACAGGATCTTGAGCTTTATTCTGAAAGGCTTATGTGGAAAATAAACAAGCGGACACGCGATGGTTTTACATCGTTGTTGACAACGCATAAAAATAGGCGCTTGTCAGGTCGTGTGGTTATATTAAATATAAGCGAAAGAGAGAACCTTCAAGAAATGAATATAGCCACTACAGTGACCATCAAGACCATTAAATTTGGATAATAAAACTCGAGGTGGAAACCAGGAGGCAGCCGGAAGAATACATCCGAGGACAGGACACATCAAGGTGCGGCATGAGGAGAGATACAACGGGAGAAAGATGGTGCAGAGATAATCGTGGACCAAGTAAAGAAGCAGACACCAAACTGAGTAGACAAAACACACTAAGAGCTCAATATTATTGAGCTTTAGTCAGTTCTCTGCATTCTTCAGTGGTTTAAAAAATGTAGTTGTAGTTAATTAATGTACTTTATTTGAAGCATTGCAGGCCTTAGTGAAATAGAGACACAGCTCCTAAACCTTTAAGACAAACAGTGAAGTAAGACAGCTTCTAAAGTCGTTCAAAGTTGCTTAGCCCTGGTAAGCCGCAAATACGCTAACAAAAATGAAAAAATTGTGATGATAAAAAAAAGTTTAGTTTGGGATCTGGAGCTTAAAGAATTGTTTAGCATTGTAAGCATTTATTATTTAAAAAAATGAAAACTCTTCCATAAGTGAAACTGATCAAAAGCTGAAGGTTGTGAACATATGGATGTGCACTGTGTTTATGGAACAAGTGCCAACTTGGTTTAATCAGTGTGAAAAGAGAAAATGGGATGATCCACACAGTAGTGTGTCAAAATGTATTATTTTCTCAATCAGCAAAGTAATTTTGGTCTGTGCTGATATCTTTGGTTTATTTATAGTTTTTGTAGTGCTCCCTACTACAAAAATATAAAGAAGAATATAAATTGTCCAAAATATTTGAGAGTTACTAAATTAGCTTGGCATGAGTTTCACTGTGGCACAGACGGCTGTCAGCAAACATCATGTGTACAGATTCATCTTTAATATTTCTTGATTTTGATTTGTGGACTACCAGTCCAAAAAGAAGGCAGATTTTTGTTGTAATCATCCCATCCTTTATTTATCCCCTATCTTATTACAGAAAATGATAGCTTTTATATGCGTGTGTAACTTTATAATTGTGTATGTGTTAGCCTGATGTGCACACACTGCCTGAGCCCTGCTTTTCCCTCAGAGAACCTGTACGCCGTGTCCCGTACGCCAGAAAGCTGCTCTACCAGGAGCTGCAGTCCGTGACCATCATCCCTCGACTCGAGCTGTCGCGCTACAGCGAGTGAGCAGGACAAGGACAGAGATGTGTTGGGTGGAGACGAGGGTAAGGGGGGGTGAATTTGTGAGTGAGTGAAAGGGACGGTTTTGTAAAGTCACACACTTCACCGGGAACTGTTTTCTCAGATAATCAATCAGCTGTTTAGATAAAAACATGGACTGACTGCACTGAGGTGTAACATGTGCCTGTGTGTGTGCCAGTTGTGCTCAGTGTGCTGAGGTGAAGCATCCAAACCACACAGCCTGTTCTTCAATCCGGGATCGTGTCCCAAATCAGAGCTGCGGAAGGGTAAGCGTCACAGTGAGTGTGCTGCAGCTGATGTTGACCTGAAGAATCGTGTCTCGCAGGTACAGTCTGCAGTCTGTGAAGTGGGGCTCCTGCTGCTCAGGTGTTCTCACTGAAGTCCGTTTCACCTGATGAGAGGAGGCAGCTCTGACTTGAGGCTGTTCAAGAATGAGCGCCACTTGATCTGGTTCCACCTCTACCACAGGCAGAGAAACACAGGGTGAGATCTCCTCCTGCCAGTCATCACGCTGTAACTGTGTTCAGGTGTTAAATTCATCCATGTGATTCAGCAACATCAACAAACTGTTCCAACTTCTACAATCTGGTAGAAGGTTCTGCATCATCCGGGCAAGGACAGAGAGACTCAAGAAGAGCTTTTATCCTCAAGCCCCCCCCCACACACACACACACGCCATCTCACATCATCTATAATTGACTGAGACTCTCCTCCAGACACTCAATTCCTTTAACTTCCTTTAACTTTAAATATGTTTATATTGTCCATTCTGTAAAATAGTCAGATGTCTATTCATATTGATGTACAGAATTCACCTGCTGCTGCTTCTACTGCACATTCACCCAATGTATATACTATATATATATATTTATAATGTTATCCCTCTACCCCCCCCCCCCCATGTTTTTGCACATGTCGAGGATCGTGTCAGGATACATTTCACTGTGTGTTATACTTGTATAACTATGCATGTGACAAATAAAGAACCTTGAACCTTGAACACTGTAAAATAATATTCATTTCTTTGGTAAGAAGTGTGTGTTTCTGTTCTTAAATTGATCATCACCAGCCTGGACTCTTTGTTGGCCAGACAAAATCAGAAACGGAAATCATTGGTTTTTACAACTGGGTCCAGTTCTACCTGCAAAGGATATGAGGCCAGGGAGCATGATTTGGTAAGTATAACATTTCACCAGACAGAAGAGTTTGATTTCCTTTGATTTCAGTATTCTCAGCCGGTCGGCCTCATGTGTGCCTGATCACAAGTCGGTCCACTTCATACATGCACAGTAGCGCAGGCAAATAGTTGCTCACACGCTCACTGTGGCCATTATTGAGCTCACGTTGGGTGGAGATGAGAAGTTTCAAAGAGATTTAATTTATATATTTTATATAATAAAGTAAATGTACGAATGACCGGCAATAATTCAGTCACTGAAATTATCCATGAAATTAGCTAAGTAATTCCTAAAAGTCTGTAGATTGGCTTTTACAACAAGGAAGCAGGTTTTCTCATTAGCAGAAATGCTCAATAGACAGAAAAACAGAAACCCTAAAAGAAAGTTACCGCGACTTTAAGAGAAACGGCCTTGTTGCAGATGAAGAGTTGTTTGTTGACAGTATAGATGGTTTGTTTTTAAACCTCTTACCACTCACAGAGTCCCCGGTGACGGTCTAGCTATGTCAGATGCCAGTCATTTAAGAGACTAATCATGTTTTGGAATTTAAATTGTGCAAACTCACTTTGTTCAACACAGCCCAGAGTAACATTAAAAATAAAACATATTGGAACTAATTTTGTTGGACGCAAGAAAAACTGGAGCATCTTTGTAGGGAGCCGAACTAGGGCTTGCAAGTTTTGCAGTGGCTTTGCAGTGACTTTGCTATCTGCACAGAGCGTTTCTTTATCGTCATCGCCGGCGTGCTTTGTACCTCAGGCTCATCAGAGACAATCGTATCCAGGTAAAATAATTTTCTTTAATCTACACACTTTTAGGAATTACTTAGCTAATTTCATGGATAATTTCAGTGACTGAATTATTGCCGGTCATTCGTACATTTACTTTATTTTATAAAATATATAAATTAAATCTCTTTGAAACTTATAGAATCTAATCTTTTGGTTTCTTTTTTTTCATAGCATTTTATCAAACTGTTGTCTGCTACAGAGTTAAAAGTATTGTACTAGTAGTAATATAGCATCCACCATCTCCTGCTTGCATATTTCTGAAAACATTTTAGTGGTGTGGCAGCCATGGGTTGAGCCAGCCCTGCAAACCCTGTGGATGGACGATGCAGTGGACAGTGGGAGGAAGCATCCTAAAGCTCTCTTTGCAGACCAGCCTGTGTGATTCTCCACTCACCGACCAGAAAAGACAAACGGCAGGTCTCAGTTGCAGCACCTCATCCATCCATGTCTGATCTTGCATCGGCAGATTCAGCAACACAGCCAGAGACTTCCTGTAATCTATTACAGTTGTTAAAAAAAACGGTCCAGGAACAGGTCGCTCAGGTTAATCTTGTATAAACAACTGTAAATATTGTTTTTCCTTCTTTAAATATTGTTGGCTTATTAGAAATATTCTTGTTTAATTGTTGTTCTCCAAAAAGTTGATTCTGTTCATCTGGACGTAGCGTTTTGTGGGAGAAACGTTTCGTCACTCATCCAAGTAACTTCTTCGGTCTCAGCTGACTGCAGGTTCCCCCAATCTCATAAACAGTACATTTGCATAATGACTGAAACTAGCCCACTGAATTGTTGTTGTTATTTACTTTATTGCCATATTGGGGCGACCGTGGCTCAAGAGTTGGGAGGTTGCCTTGTAATCGGAAGGTTGCCGATTCGAGCCCCGGCTTGAACAGTCTCGGTCGTTGTGTCCTTGGGCAAAACACTTCACCCGTTGCCTACTGGTGGTGGTCAGAGGGCCCGGTGCCACCAGTGTCGGCAGCCTCGTCTCTGTCAGTGCGCCCCAGGGTGGCTGTGACTACAATGTAGCTTACCATCACCAGTGTGTGAGTGTGTGTGAATGGTTGGATGACTGGATGTGTAAAGCGCTATACAAATACAGGCCATTTACCATCAAATAAATATCCATGTAGAATTGTTCAAAGTGACCATTATGTTCATAGATGTTAAAAATACCTGAAAATAAAATGAGTTCAGTGACAGTTAGTGTTTGTTGTAATCAATTTATTAATAACAAAACACTTTTAAACTAATGCAACACATATAACAATGTCACAAAATATTCAAATAAATACATTTCTTAATGCATAACCAGATCAAGTGGAGCTGATTCTTGAACAGCCTCAAGTCAGAGCTGGATTGACCTTCTGTCACCAGGTACTGATGAGCCCGCTGTGGAAAAACATCACTGATGATGTTCATGAATCCCCAGCTGACTCTGGTAACCTTAATACAGCACAGAAAAAAATGTCACAATAATCATTTTATGTTGTGATTATTGTGATAATAACAGCAACAGATGCATCTATGTCATTATCTTTGAGCTTTTACACTTAACATAATTATAAAAACATGAGTATAAAAGGTATTGAAACTCTGATGCCATCTTGGAATACTGCACTTTGTTCATGTCATTACAACATTTCTCTCTTTCTAATCATACATCTAGATGTTATGTCAACACACATTTAATCTACATTATAAGAGTGCCTTTGTGATAAATGTGTCTTTCATTCTTAAATTAACTGGTTAAATATTTAATCTAACTAAACCCTAAAGATGGAGTCAGAAGACAACAGTCACCTGAAGGGGCTGAAAATTGTAAAGACCCTACAGAACAATCAGTAAATGTGAGTAAATCTGTGATTCTGCGAGTAACACACTGGGTTCAGTTTGGAGGTTGAACTCTCACTCACCAGGCCGACAGCCGTCTGTGCCACAGTTAAACTCATGCAGTGCTAATTTAAAAACTCTCAAATATTTTGGACAATTTATATTTTTCTATCACAATAAATACAAGTCTTCAAGTAAACACACAGAGCAGTAGTGGATCTTTTTTTTTTAAATATTATTTTTCTTTATTTTGATTAGAGAAAATAAACAATCCAGCTAACAAATTTTGTGCTCTCTACTACCAGAACCCACCAAATTGTATCTCAGCCCAGCCCGATGGGCCGATGGGCTGGGCTGAGATGGATTTTGGTAGCCCGACTGGAGAAATCGCTAGCCCCGGGACGTCGGGCTAGCGATTTTGCGAGCCCTCACTTGAATTTTTGAATTTCAGTTTAAGGCAATTAAATTCAATCCAAAAATTCAACCCCAACAATCAAGTGATCCCCTGTGAGCAACAGTGGACAGGAAAAACTCCCTTTTAACAGGAAGAAACCTGTGACAGAACCAGGCTCAGGGAGGGGCAGTCTTCTGTCATGACTGGTTGGGAGGTGAGGGCAAAATCAAATTGAACATAAATGAGAGCACAGTATATTATGACAGATTGGCGGACCGTGGCTGGAAAACATTATTACTATTACTAGAAGAATTACCGGAAGAAATTTAGAAAAGGAGCAATTCTTACAATATATCGGAAGAAACGAGCAATTCTTCCAATATATCGGAAGAAATTTAGAAAAGGAGCAATTCTTCCAATATCTTGGAATAATTGCTGAAGGAACCGCTTAATAATCCAATCTGGTATGCCGTATGATTTCAAATATGTGAAGGCGGCCAGGTAAACTGCACCAAAAATACCGCCCGTTATGGCAACACCTAGAACTGCGTTACGTGCGAGGTTGGCAACAGCACTCTGTGGTACTTCCTCTTTGATTTCACGCCTCATTTTCGCACGCTCTTCCCTTTCTTCATTCATCTCCCTTTCAAGGTTGTCCATCCGAGTAATGAGCATTCTGTTTTGCTCCTGGAGAGCCTCTAAACGCTGAGCTATGCTCTCCATTAACACCCTAATCCTTTGGACCTCCTCCAGAAACTCATCCAATCTGGCTTCAAGACGGCCCCAATCACCAGCCTGAGCCCCGTGAGGATGCAATTCCTCTGCATCATCTCCGTCAGAAGATGAATCACCTGATGATTCGTCTGACATCTTTTTAAAACGTTAAGGGACAGTGTCAAAAGAAAAAAAATGTTGCCTGAATTATTTAAATGTAAAAGTATTAGCTTTGTCAAAGATTCCTGCTTTGCAAAACCAACTCGCTGTTACTGAAGACGCACCAAGGTAAACTGTGTTAAAGCACCGCTATTTATGGACTCATGTGGCAGAGATGGTGACGTCGACCGTCACGTCACAGTCTCCCCTTTGAGATAATCAAAGGACTTTGGAGCGTGATGTCACGGGGGTGGGCGTGGAAAGGATTTTGGCCCGATCCGCCATTTTGGGGGTCTAAACAAAGCGCAAGGGAAAAAGGAGCGAAGGCACACAACAGCCATGGTTCATATTTGCTGTGTGGTCGGCTGTAATGTTCGATCGCACGACCAGCAAGAGAATAAGCTTGAAAAGGGTTTGTCTTTTCATTCTTTCCCAACCTGGAAGCAACATGAGCCAGCTCGTGTATCGATGTTACCAAACTAAGGTGTCTAGCCTGGATAGCAGCTGTGAGACGAGCTGATATCCAGTTCTCTTCCATCTCCAAATATCTGTTGGCATGCTCCAGACATTTTCATTCCGGTAAGCTCTAAATATGTTCATATCACTCTTTATAGCTCTTGCTCTTTTGGAGATGCGGCCATAAGTCCAGTACATTGAATAGAGGTTTTGAAGTTGGTTTATGGTGTCGGTTAAGTCCTCGTTGATGCGGCCATGAAATTAGTATAAAATTAAGTTAAGCAGATGCTGGCTTACGGTGTCGGTTAAGCGCCAGTAACGCGTAACGCGTCCGTAGGTTTTGGTTTATGATGCGGCCGTGTTCTGGTGATGCGGCCGTAAGTGCAGTAGTGAGGGGTTGCTGGTTTCAGCACATTGAATAGAGGTTAGACGGTGGTTTATGGTGTCGGTTAAGCCTCGAGGGATGCGGTCATAATATTAATAAGTAAAATTTTTACTTAAATACGAAAAAGGTAAAGCAGACGCTGGTTTATGGTGCGGTTTTGAGCCTCGGGACGTGTGCATCACTTTTACGATGCGATTTTGCCCCGTTGTGGCGGCCATAAGCGCAGTGAAAGGGGTACCTGGTATATGGTGCGGTTGTGCTTCGGAAGAGTTCTAACAGTTGAGCTGGTGAAAAGCGCTCTCTGTGAGCATGCTTCAAGCTTGGATTTATTTAGGTAGGATGTTCAGATGGCCATATTCACACTATTAAAACATGCTTCAAGCTTGGATTTATTTAGGTAGGATGTTCAGAAAAAACAGATGATGGTTCCAATGCTGGAGAGATTGTCAAACGGAAGGGCCACAGAAGTTCCGTAGTGTGAAGGTATTTCAGCTATTTCAAGTCTGACAAAAAACAGAGTAGCGCGCACTGTAAATTGTGCCGAAAGCAAGTCTGGATATACAATAAAGCGGTGCATGCTCAATCTCTGAAAGCGCTAATTCGTCATTCGGCTTTTGTCAGACTAAAGTAACTGTTAAAACTGTTTGAAAAGCTAAGCTATACAACAAGGAGATTTCCTTTTAGTTCTCAGTTTATTTGATATTGACAAAAGTTAGTCAATTTTGTCTGTTCTTCTGTAAAACGACCTAAGATTTATTTTTAGAATTAAAATTTTGTTTCTAAGTGGAATTGACAATTTAGTGGTCTGTTTTGTTTGTTCTATTTTGAAACTTAAACGCTTTAGCGGCTGCCTTTTGTGTAGTTTACAATATTTGCCTTTATCTGAAACTGAAGTCTCATGTTCCTTAAGTACATCTACCCTGTTGAACTTATTATGGGAAATAAATATTTTAATTAAAACAAGCTGCTAATTATTTCACATTTTACTTGTGAGCAACGGCACATTTAAATCTTACAAATATAGTTATTTGGCTTATATCGTGATATATATCGTTATCGCCTGAAATGAAAAAAACATATCGTGATATGAAAAATCTTATATCGCCCAGCTCTAAACACATTTAAGGATTATTGGAAATTTAACTCTCAGATACTGAGAAATGAGGAGTATTGTAATTCTATTAAAAAATTAATCTTAGATATCCAGAATGATGAAGCCATCAATACACCGATACTCAAATGGGAATATCTTAAATTTAGAATCAGAAAAACCTCAATCGCATTTGGTAGAAAGTTAAACAGACAAAGGAAAGAAGAGGAATCAAATGTGGTTAAAGAACTTATGAATCTTTATGGCAAATTGAATTGGACTGAGGAAGAAAAAGGAAAAATTAACAGCTTACAATCTAAATTGGATGAAATGTACCTTTATAGAGCCAAGGGCGCTTATTTGCGATCCAAAGCCAAGTGGATAGAAGAGGGTGAAAAGAACACTGCCTATTTTTGCAATCTAGAAAAACGTAGACAAGAATTTAATTCAATATGTAACCTAATAATCAACGGAGAGGAATGTACTGACCCTAAACGCATTTCAAGTGAAGTATTTACTTTTTACAGTAACCTTTATAAGTCTTCATACTCAGAACAAAACGTCACCTCCTTCTTTGACAAAATCAGTAATTGGATTCCAGTAATTGATGATAATTTTAGAGAAATTTGTGATGAAGACCTAACAATAGAAGAATTTGATTTTGCTATTAACAGCATGGCATCTGATCGCTCACCGGGACCAGATGGAATAACGACTAATTTCTATAAACACTTTTGGGAAGATCTAAAATTACTATTATTCAGTGCGTTAAATGAATGTATAAATCAAAAGGAGCTTGTGGCAACAATGAAATAAGGAGTTATAAAATTAATTCCAAAACCGGGGAAGGATAAGAAAAAACTAAGTAATCTAAGACCTATAACACTCTTAAATACAGACTACAAAATTTTTTACAAAAGTTTTAGCAACAAGACTAAAAATAGCCATTTCTGAAATAATTAGCCCAACACAATCAGGATTTCTCAAAGGACGGTTGATCCAAAATAATATCCGCTTGGTTTTGGATCTTATCGATTACAATTACCTAATTAAGGATGATGGTTTTATGTTGTTCTTGGACTTCCATAAAGCATTTGATTCTATCGAACACACTTTTATTATTAAGACATTTAAACATTTTGGGTTTGGAGATGCATTTCTGGATATGATCACTATGTTATACACTGATATTAATAGTTGTGTTTCTCTTTCAGAAGGCACATGTCCCAGGTTCAGGGTGGAGAGAGGTATCAGGCAGGGCTGTAGCATCTCACCTCTTTTATTCATTGTAGCCACTGAACTACTTGCTATTACTGTCATAAATTCAAACATCAAAGGATTAGACATAAATAACCACAAATTAATAATAAGTCAACTTGCCGATGATACAACAATCTTTCTAAAAAATAAAGAACAAATTCCATTGGCCTTAGATACAATAAAGATCTTTTCTGATGCTTCTGGACTACGCCTGAACCTGGACAAATGTGAACTCATGAGTATCCACAATTGTTCTCACTCTTCTTTGTACAATATACCTGTCAAAAATGAAGTCAAATATCTTGGAATTTGGCTAACTAAATGCATGGCTGATAGCGAAGAAAAGAATATTCAGAATACAATTGACAAATGCAAAAAAACTCTAAACCATTGGCTACAGAGAGATTTAACTTTGTTCGGCAGGATAATGTTGACCAAGGTTGAATCTTTGTCCAGATTAATCTATCCAGCTTATTCCCTAGCCATCCCACCAAGAATTATAAAAGACATCAATAAGCTGAATTTTAATTTCATATGGAAAAATAAACCTCATTATATCAGTAACAGGGACTTGATAAAAGACTATGAAGAGGGGGTTTGAAAGCAATCGATTTTGAAATAATGAATGGCATCTTAAAGATTAATTGGCTCCGATCCTTCTTAAAAAATGATAATGACATCTGGTTCTTGATACCATCTCTTATTTTCAACAAAGTTGGGGGGATCCAATTCCTTTTAGTATGTGATTTTGAAATTTCTAAACTGCCCATAAAACTCTCCAAATTTCATCAACAAGTTTTGTTAAATTGGAAATTAATGTTTAAACATAACTTTAGTCCCCACAACGTTCCATTGTGGAATAATAGGGTGATATTGAATCGGGGGAAATCTATGTTTGTGGAAGAATGGATGACAAAACAAATTTGGTCTGTGACACATATAATGGATGAAAATGGAGATATACCTGAATTAAACAGGTTTAATGAGAAATATGACACGAGTTGCTCGTTCGAGCTCTACAAAAAGGTTTCACAGAATATCCCAATAGTCCTTGTCAATACGATAAAGAATAATTTTTCAAATATACCGACTTCAAATTTACATAAAATTAAATTAGATGGTCTTGACTTGGTTAATGAAAAATGCAATAATCAGTTTTTGAGGAGGTATTTGGTTAACATCTTATATCCAGGTAGGACAAAACATTCACTCATCTTTAAAGATTATAACAAATCTGAGATCTCGTTGATCAGAACCAAATATTTAAAATTTCCAATTCCCCCCAAATTTAAAGAAGTCCATTTTAGAACTACAAAAAATATTTACCCCTCCAATGAATTTATGAGAGACAGATTTAAATTTGTGTTAGACAACTGTTATATTTGTAAAACAACTTCGGAAACAACAGAGCACATGTTTTATGGGTGTGTGACAATCCAGAACTTATGGAAATCCCTCCATGTCCTAATATTGTCCCAGTATGGAAATATTGATTTTTGGTCTTTTCAAAATATTCAAATTGGAGTAATCCTTAAGGACAAAAATAGTGAGTTTTTAGTTAACAAAGTATTACATTCATAAATGCCGATATGCTAAATCCCCCCCTTCATGGTCTGCTCTTAAAAACAAACTCTCCCTGTTCCGTAAATCTCTTAAGCCAATAAATAAGCCCCAAGCAATCAAATTGCATAGATTTTTAGAAGAGTTTGATTTTTCTTAGCCCCTTATTTAAGTTTTGTGTCTTGTTTATGGAACCTCACTTTTAGAGATTTTATGATCCCCCTTGTCTCCTTTATTTTGTTCCTTGTTTTTCTTTTTTTCCTTTTTTATTGTTATTTATTTAATTTTTGTATTGGTTATTAATTTTTTTTAAAAAATATTATTATTATGTAGACGTGTGTGTATAATTGTGTGTTTGCATATGTATGTATATATGTATGTATGTTTACTTTCAGTCATTGTCGATTTCATTGTGGTGTACCAACTGCACGGTGGCAATGTGTATTCCTCTGATTGGGAGAAAAGCAAAAGGAGGTGCGATTCTGTTCTGGATGATTCAATATGTCACCTGTCTCTTTGAGATTGTCATTGTTCTAAATAAAGTTCCTTTGAAAAAAACCCCCAAAAAACCCTTCTGGCTCCAAATTGTCGCTACCCAATCCGTACCGCGCATGTGCAGGGGTTTTCTTCTTCTTCTCTTCGTTTAATGGCAGTTTACTCCCCAGTGTACGAGGATACTGCCACCTGCTGACCGAGCGAATGAACCCTGTTGCAAATGAATTAGCGTCATTACAAACGTGTGTTAAATTTGATTTAGTGATAGTCGAGTGTGTTTATGCTTGTCTGTGTGGAGAGGATTGATTGGAATAGTGATGATGATGTCCGCTATCACTGTCAATTGTCAGTAAACACTTCATCTGTCTGATGAATCTTCACGTGACATGATACAAAGTCTGTATTACTAACTCTGTAATTAGGCGGCACTCTTCTTATTTTACGGCGCTATTGTTTAATCGGGGAACGCTCTCTGTTGAGGAGAAAAGCATGAATTTGTTTATATACGGATTATCCATTGTTTAAATGTCCCGGTAGTCGAAAAGGAGGCAGAGCTGTTGAGAAATGCTAGGAGCTAACCGTATCATTCAAATATATTGAATGTCGCAATGTTGGTAAAGAGAGGAAGTGACGTAAGATTTGCGCATGCGGGGTACCGATCGGGTTTTGCACAATGGGAGGAGGCGGTGTCGCGTCGTCCATCTTTTTTAAAATTTTTTTTATTTAATAAACTTTATTTATCACATTTTACACATACAGTCAAGTAAAACAGGAATTACATAAAGTATAACAATGTGGTATTATATGTCTGTGAAGGTTCTCAGTCATCCAGGTCATCGTAGTCGAAGGAGTTTGCAAAGAAAAGCGTCTGGACTTCTTTAAGTTGCTTGAAGACGTTTCACCTCTCATCCGAGAAGCTTCTTCAGTTCTAAGGTCAAATGGCCGAGAGTCCCAGATTTAAACCCAGTGGGAGTATCCCCCAATGAGGGACAAAGGACCCCCTGGTGATCCTCTAATCACATGCGCCAAGGTGTGAAAGCGGGTGTGGGACCTAATCAGCCAGGGTTTCGGGTGAGCCCATTGTGAAACCTGGCCCCACCTTGTCATGTGAATTCCTGAGGTCAGATGGCCCAGGATGTGAGTGGGCGTTAAGGCGTCTGGGAGGGAACTCAAAACTGGATTATAGATGGCAGACAGTTGTGTCGTAAACCACCGCCTCTGTTCAAAGATGGTCGCTCACAGTGGACATAGATGGCCTCTTCACTCCTCTTTCAACCATCTGTCCTCTCTGTCCAATATGTGAACACTGGCATCCTCGAAAGAGTGACCTTATCCTTAAGATGCAGATGGACTGCTGAGTCTTGTCTGTGGAGGTGGCTCTTCTATGTTGTGCCATACGCTTGTGAAGTGGCTGTTTGGTCTCTCGATGTAGAGTCTGGGCATTCCTCGCTGCACTGTACAGCATACACACGTTGTTCAGTCTGTGTGTTGGAGTTTTGTCTTTCGGGTGAACCAGTTTGTGTCTGAGTGTGTTGCTGGGTCTGAAGTACACTGGGATGTCGTGCTTGGAGAAAACTCTCCTGAGTTTCTCTGATACACCGGTTACATAGGGATGACAACGTTGTTGCGTCTGTCTTTCTTATCCTCCCTCGCTGGTGTCTGATCTTCTTTTCTGTGCTCTTTGCTGACTTTATGAACGCCCAGTTAGGATAACCGCATGTTTTAAGTGCTTCCTTTACATGTGTGTGTTCCTTCTTTTTCCCTTCAGGCTTGGAGGGAACATGTTCTGCCCGGTGGTGTAGGGTCCTAATTACTCCAAGTTTGTGTTCCAGAGGGTGATGGGAGTCAAAGAGGAGTACTGGTCCGTGTGTGTGGGCTTCCGGTAAACTTCAATGTTGAGGTTGCCATTCTCTTCAATGTGCACCGCGCAGTCCAGAAAGGCAAACAGTTATCCTTTGTGTCTTCCCTGGTGAACTTGATGTTTTTATCCACAGCATTAATGTGCGCAGTGAAGGATTCACTTCTTGTGTCTTGATTTTGACCCAGGTGTCGTCTACATATCTGTACCAGTGGCTGGGTACTCCTCCTTTGAAAGAGCCAAGAGCCTTTCTTTCCACTTCCTCCATGTAAAGGTTGGCTACAATAGGTGACACGGGGGAGCCCATGGCACAGCCATGTTTTTGTCTGTAGAAGCGTTCGTTGTATTTGAAGTATGTTGTGGTAAGGCAGAGGTCTAACAGTGTGCAAATCTGATCGGGTGTGAAGTTGGTCCTGTCTTCCAAGGAGCTGTCTTCTTGTAGTCGTTTTCTGACAGTCTCCACTGCTTCCGTGGTGGGTATGCAGTGAGAGAGAGACTACGTCAAAGGACACCATGGTTTCATCTGATCCAGGGTAAGTTTCTGGACCTTGTCGGTGAAGTCGGTGGAGTTCTTGATGTGTGTGGGGTGTTCCCCACGAGAGGTGCAAGGATGGTAGCAAGGTGTTTCGCAATGTTATAAGTGGCTGAGTTTATGCTACTGACTATGGTCTGAGTGGGACCCCTTCCTTGTGGATCTTAGGAAGTCCGTAAATGCAGGGTATGGATCCCCTGGATAAGGCGGTGATATTTGAGGCGGTCAATGATTTTGTCCTTTCAAGGTCTTGAAGGCAAGCTATAACTTTCTTTTTGTAGCTGCTTGTGGGGTCTCGTTTTAAAGCTTCGTAGGTGTTGTTGTCACTGAGGAGAGTAGTGATCTTTGTGTGGTAATCTGTTGTGTTTAGGACCACGGTGCACCTTCCCTTATCCGCTGGTATATAGTGATGTTGTGGTCTTTGCTCAGGGAAGCGACGGCCTTCTTTTCTTGTAGTGTGAGGTTAGACGGAGGACTTTGGCACTGGAGAGGGTGGCTGAGACTTTCATCCTGATTTGCTCTGCTTCTGTCTGTGATAATTTATTAATCCGTATGGCGGTTTCTGTGGCTGTGATGAGGTCCACTATGGGCAACTGTTGCGGAGAAATGGCGAAATTGAGTCCTTTGGCTAAAACCCTCTTTCAGGTTCAGTGAGATTCCGGTCTGAAAAGTTCTTTACCCATTTCTCCCGACTGTCTTCAGGTGTTTCTTCTCTGAGTTTGTGGTT
>NW_020329265.1:0-58200 GCF_001858045.2 Oreochromis niloticus | reverse complement strand
AAACAACAACACCTACGCCCAGAATGCTGTTTATAGACTTCAGTTCAGCATTCAACACAATCCACCCTCACAACTCATCAGGAAACTGACAGACCTGGGCATCAGTTCCCTCATCTGCAAATGGTTACTGGACTTCCTGACCAACCGCCCCAACATGTCCGACTGGATAACCGCTGCTCATCAACAATCACAATGACACCGGTGTACGCACAAGGCTGTTGATGAGCCCTTTCCTCTACTCCCTCTTCACCACGACTGCAGACCTGCTGATGGTTCCAACACCATCATTAGTTTGCAGATGACACCACGGTGATTGGCCTCATCAGTGACAACGACGAGGCCGCTACAGGGAGGAGGTGGATCGTCTGGCTGAGTGGTGCGACACAAACAACCTGCTGCTTAACACCGAGAAGACTAAGGAGCTCATCGTGGACTACAGGAGGAATGCTGACCCACATCCACCCATCCACATTAAGGGGACGGCTGTGGAGCGTGTGAGCAGCTTCAAGTTCCTGGGAGTCCACATCTCCGAGGATCTCACCTGGACGACCAACTGCTCCAAGCTGGTCAAGAAGGCTCACCAGCGCCTCTTCTTCTTGAGGACTCTGAGGAAGAACCACCTGTCCTCAGACATCCTGGTGAACTTCTATCGCTGCACCATCGAGAGCATCCTGACCAACTGTATAACAGTCTGGTACGGGAACTGCTCTGCCTCGGACCGGAAGGCGTTGCAGAGGGTCGTGAAAACTGCCCAGCGCATCGCCGGAGCACCACTTCCTGCCATAAAGGACATCTACAGGAAGCGGGTCTGAAAAGGGCTGGGAAAATCATCAGAGACCCCAGTCACCCATCACATAGACTCTCACCCTCCTGCCCTCTGGAGGCGCTACAGGAGCCTCCGGACTAAGACCACCAGGTACCGGAACAGCTTCTTCCCACAGCTGTCAGACTCCTGAACTCTGCCTCCTGACATCTGACCCACGTTAAACTCATGGACTGAACATACACACACCCACAACCACTAGCACTTTACCACTACTGTATAGTTCTGTGTAGATAATCATTCTGTACATACGATAATTTTTAATCCACAACTGTTTATAACTTACATAGTTCACATTCTGTATAACTGTATTTCTCAGATTTCTGTATAGTTTTTATTTCATATTTATATCCTGTTCATAGCCTGTACATAGCTTGTACTCACTGTACATATTAGTTATAGAATATTCATAACATACTTCACACTGTGTACATTATAACATACCATAATAGACCATTTCTGTAATATACTTACACATCTCTATTATTGCTAATTTATATTGTAATATATCTATATCACGACTAAAGCACTTTCTGGATGGATGCAAACTGCATTTCGTTGCCCTGTACCTGTGACATGTGCAATGACAATAAAGTTGAATTCTATTCTATTCTATTCTAATGAAATAGTAAAATGTCTTAGTTTAAACATTTACTTGTTTTCTATATTTTATTTTTAAGAAAACATGAGTTTAAGAGATTTTTATTTGCGGTCCAGGAATTTCAGTGGCCATGTGTCTGGGCTGATGCTTGCTGATAACTAGAAGAACCAGTTGCTTGTATTTGTCTGGTGATTCAAAGATATCCGGCAACCGTACAGCGCTCTGACTACTGCGTCCAAAGTGTTTATAAAACAAAATGTTATTCAATGCATGTTCTTGCAGTCGTACTAGTTACGATCATGTCCACAGTGTGTCTGTGAAGGTTCTCAGTCATCCAGGTCATCGTAGTTAAGGAGTTTGCAAAGAAAAGCGTCTGGACTTCTTTAAGTTGCTTGAAGACGTTTCACCTCTCATCCGAGAAGCTTCTTCAGTCTAAGGTCAAATGGCCGAGAGTCCCAGATTTAAACCCATGGGAGTATCCCCAATGAGGGACAAAGGACCCCTGGTGATCCTCTAATCACATGCGCCAAGGTGTGAGAGCGGGTGTGGGACCTAATCAGCCAGGGTTTCAGGTGAGCCCATTGTGAACCTGGCCCACCTTGTCATGTGAATTCTGAGGTCAGATGGACCTCGGCCATTTGACCTTAGAACTGAAGAGCTTCTCGGATGAGAGGTGAACTCCTTTGACCATGTCCACAGTGGGTGAAAGACTGGAAGCACACTGGCTTTCAGGAAATCTCTTCTAATAGATATTTCTGAAGGTGACAGAGGATTTGGCTACAGTAGCATTTGCAGCAACAGCAGAAGGTAATTTCACAATGGTTTCCACGTCTGCACAGTGCACAGTCTTTTTTGTTTGTACATTGTGAAGATTTGAGCATCCACGTATCCTTGTTTTTTGAACAGCTAGAACAGTTTTCTATGCTCCCAGCACTTGTTGAGTATTTCTATCTTCCGACCACTGTATTGATATATTTGTACAGGCAATCATTCAGGAGCTGTAGTCAGATGTGCATTTGTCTGTGTAAGTGGCTGGTAGCACAACTGTTCTTCAAAGCTTGGGTCATCAGTCTTCAGAGGGATTAAGGCTGCTGTCCCAGTTAAATCCAGCAAAAAATGCTTCCTTGAACCGGTGAATGAGGGAGTTGTGTAAAGTGCTTTGAGTGCTCAGGCGGGCAGGAAAGCACTATAAAGATCAGTCCATTTACTTTAAAGTACCATCATCAGTAGAAAATGCTAAACAAGGCACATGAGCACTCAGCAAACAAACATCTGTATTGCACAAGTTTACACATTTTTCCACTTGTTTATATTCCCATATTTCCACAACAATCTCCGTTATGGACAAAATGTTTTCACAACATGACTCACATTTATTTTGATTTAATAAGTGTAGCAGTTTAGACTCGAGCTTTACTGAGGTGACCTGCTTCCACGCTACGTCAGACTTGATACAGAGGTAGCACTCTTACAATCCTCTGTCTACAAATAGGGCAATATTGCTGTGGCAGAGCCTGGTAGCAGGTGTGGCAGCAGCACACGTGTCCACAGTCCAACAAGACACAGATACAGGGCTGATTGAGGCAAATAAACCATGGCCACGCTTGAGGTTGTCCTGTCCTGGTACTTATTTTGCTGTCTTGCGGCTTCAGCCAGCGTCTGTTAATTCTTTCTTTCCTGCTCCTGTGAGCCTCAAGGTGCGGTAGTAGCGTAACCTGGCCCAGAAATTGATTGCTGCCCTGCCAAGCAGAAATAATGACCTACACTTTCCACCAAAAAGTTCTCATTCTCTCCTTGTGTGGCGTCGAAGTCCACTGGGTCAGGAAGTACTGTGAACCGTTAGAAGGGGGTCGAAGATCGAGTGCATCTGTGTCCAGCTTCACTCGCCTACACCGTAATATTTGTCCCACCTGGAACAAAGGTGTGTCACTTATCAAAAGAATAATTATTATTGTCACGGAGAGTTGTACTTAGTAGTCAGTATAGCTTTTAATGATATAGTTTGCATATGATAGAATACTGTATGTTGACCTTTTGATGACTTAGACTGTTGTCCACTACAGGATGTTTTATAATTCTTCTCACAGCTGAACAAGCTGTTATTATTTCACTCCTGCCAGGAAGAGGAGAGCTGGACACTTATCTGACGCTCCCTAACAAGAAGAGGGCCGGTCCTTCTGTATCCCACACACACATGCATACACCTAAACCGCTCTTATCTTCACTCCCTACGCACTACTTTCCTCTGCCTATGAATAGACGTATTCACTGTTGTATTATTTTGCATATAATAAAGACAAGTGCAAGAACAGAGCGCTGATACAGGGCCCCACTCTGTTGTGAGCGTTCTGTGACCGCCCTTGTATACAAGTGAAAACACAGCGTCTGTGTGTGTTTCTACCCTTAGACTTAGCTGAAGAGTGTCTTTAGAATAAATCTCTTGACATTATATTGGCAGTAAATTGGCTTTATGAAGTGAACACTATTCATTCAAGTTTGAATATAATGACTTACTTTGAGAATTCCCTCGATCTCCAGTTGACCTTTTGGCTTCTCCCAGTAAAGTCTGTCCACGAGGTCACCCAAACTGTGACTGACCTGGTGAACTTCTCATATGTGACCTCCTTGTCCAGACCAGCGGCCGGTAAGGCGACAGGACTCTGATTTCGGTATTATCCAGTCCTCTAATAAAAGGGCACCGCCTCTAGTTTCTCATGCAAGAGTCATTTATTATCTGTCTGTAGTGATGGGAATTCCGGTCTTTATAGAGAACCGCTCTTTCGGCTGTGTTTTGTCTCTAAGGTCACCATAAATATACTTTTATTTATTCACGCTACATAAATGTAATAAATAATTATAAAGTACAAAAACAACTATTACACTTCAACTTTTACTATTTAATTTTCAGCTTTTCCTTTTAAACAAAGTTAAAGTGAAACAACACAAACACTGCAAACCACAACACATAAATATAAATTAAATATGCAAACAAAAGAAGATGCACATTCTCTGTCATATAGGCCTGGGATTTTGTGGAGAGTGTTTTCCTGCTTGGAATTGCATATATAGGATTCACTGCATGATAAACTTTCTGATCCTTTATCATCCGTAATGAAATAGTCGTGGATGATTACTATACCTTTCTGATGTGATGAGGTTGTCTCTTGTTCTTGCCCTGGCTCTCTTTCTCTCTCTCTCCTCCTGCTCTGTTCCTGTGCTACTGCGACTGTAACTACCGTGTAACTTCAAAGAGCCGGCTCTAAGAGCTGTTTCGTTCGCGACGCATCACTACTGTCCTGCAAAGGTAACGTGAGGAACAGTTTGCACATGTGATACAAGGAGAAATGTTAGATGTACTGGAATTTCAGCTTGCTCTAATGATGTTCTCACCATGTACGTAAAGTCCGTTCCACAACAGCCTGGGTTCTTTCACCATGAATTTGTGCAGCATGCCAACATTGTCTTTGTTGTACCAACTAATGAGAGGCCTTCTAGCTGGTTTTACGGCACCTAAAATGTATATGAGCACACATACAGTAAAGGGAACGAGAGGCAGGCTGGTATACAGTTTTCAGATTAATAAATAAATTTTCTAGTCCTCATCAAAACAAAAAAAGACTGATTACCTTCAATGATGAATGCTGTAGACATGCTCCTGGAGTAACCTTCAAATGTTAACCATGGAGATTCTGGAACATGGAGCACACACTGTAAATAGACTGACTAATTAATAACTCGTGCATTTGCTTGTCCAGTAGTTATGTCTTTGTTGCGTGTTAATCAGCTCACTGTAAATGGATACTTTTCGGTGCAGTGCTAGCGATCACCAAGTTGCTATTATTGTATAATGACTGGTTGAAATACTAATCTTTCAAAAGAACCAGTTTAGCTTGAGAAAAGAAAAGATATGTCCCTAACAGATCCTTGTGGATTTACATCAAGACAGATGCCGATGGCATGAGCTAAAGAACACATCAGGAAGTAATCAAGAAACTCAAAAGACTAAAAGTGCACAACATAAACAGCTAAAACTGAATAAGAAGGACGACGGGTTTCAGAAGGACAGAATAAACCTTTACATAAATGGTCATTGTTTAAATTTCTCACGCCCTCTTCTGTGAAATGTCAATTGCAGCCTGATCTCATACAACTCCCCATCAATAGCCTTGCATCTGTCCATTGCCACTATTTCTTCTTGCACAATGCAGCCACTTCCAAGTTTGATTTTTTCCTTCAAATACTATTCCAGTTTTACTCTTGAATTTTGTTTCTATTCTTAAAATGCCAATTTTTTGCATTTTGGTCCTAATTCTCCATCTTAACTTTCTTGTGCAAAAAAGCCACAGGCTTCCCATCACTACAGCTTTATAACAGCATTTGCAAGTTTATATTTACAATGTGTAATGCAATATAGTGAAGAAAACTAAATGTTATATATTGATATAAAGCTCACCTTATAAATTTAAACTACTCTCCATCCTTTTGTGTTATTTCTCTACCCAGGTTATTTCTTCAAATCTCTATATCTATATCTGAGAAGGGACCTTACTCTTCCATCAAAACACATGAGCTCTAATCTCTAATCAGGGGTTTAAAGTAGAAGATCCTTAGAGGTTTAGTCTTCCAATAAAGCTAATTACACAAAATTAACAACAATGACACACACAATCTACATCATATGTACACACATTATAATACAAAATCAAACACAACAAAATGCAACCAGGCACAGACTAGAGTACATTAAAATACCATAACAAAACAGCAAATTATTAACAGCTGCATCACTCCTTCGGTTGAATTTTAAAACGATGCCAATTAGACTCCAACCCTTTCCTCCTGCTTGGCAGCTCCAATAAATAGATAATACATGTCAGCTTTGGTTAATGAAGGTGTGAATTTGGTAGTTCAAACTGCTAAATCTCTTTCAGGTCTGATCAGAGACACAGGACATCTTTATTCCAACAATTTCTCTGTGAAATGTATTTCTGGGTCCAGCAGCAAAACATCAAAACACAGTAAAGTGACTCAGGAGCTCAATAATATAATACAGTATGACAAAAAAGACAATCCAGCTTACTATGGTAAGAGTTAGAGAAAGTTGGAGCACCAATAAGAAATAGAAAAGCAAACAAACAAATGTGACTCCAAAGTATGAAAGAAATGATTTTGGACACTAGCTGCTCTTGATCATTCTGGCATTAAAGTCAAACCTCAACAAGCTACAGTCAGGCATTATTTGTTGGAAAGCGTAAATAAATGTATTTGCATCTTATGAAGGTTCATTTCTGTGTTGTGCCTTTTAAATACGGTGTGTTTACATGCTGTTATTCTCCAGATCGCTAGCAGCTAACAACAAGGTTAGCTGCTAGCCAGCTAACGTTGCCATGGTTCCAGTGACCTCTAAAGATTTTTTTTTATTATCCTTGAACAGTCATATAAGCAACACTTATTAGTTTATAAAACACAGATATTTCAACACGAATTAGAACTAATAATAAGTTTGTTTTTTAGCAGGAGGAGAGAGAGAGTTTGAGTTTGAGTTTGGAGTCTAGGGTCCTCCCAGCATAGGGTTAAAGTGGTTAGGTTTAGGATTAACCTCAGCTTTGGGCTTCAGGGATTAGGTTAAGTCCAGCATAGGGCTAAAACTGGTTAAGGTTAGGATCAACCTCAGGGTCAGGATGCTACATCAGTAAATGCACAATCAGTGACAGTGATATTGATGATAACAACAGCAACAATAGAAACAGTAATAGAGACTATTATATACATATAGGGACTTTAGGTCCCTTTTCATTTAACCCTTTGGGGTGTACTGTGTCTAATTTGGCAATCCAGACTCTCTCAGCCTTTCTCCTCTGCTGAGCTGTCCATCTGGGATTTGCCTGTATCATTGTGGCCCTGACAGATTCCCAGCCATGTGATAGGAAGTGTTTGACACATTTGTGTGTTGACACATTTTACATACACATTATATCTGTGCTGGGTGAATTTGGTCAGAAGTGTGTTACTTGTCTCATGTCTAAGGAGCTTGGAAAGAAAAGCGTCTGGACTTCTTTAAGACTTCTTTAACTTAAAGAAGTCCAAACGCTTTTCTTTCCAAGCTCCTTAGACTACGATGACCTGGATGACTGAGAACCTTCACAGACTTACTTGTCTCACCAACATACTGGATACCACATTTACTGGAGGTAATCAAATAAACACAATTATTAGAGCGTAGAGTAACTTTACACTGTGAGAGGAACACACTGGCATTTGAAAAGCTGCGCAACCATTTTTGGTGCTGAAAAAAATTGCCCCTGGTCTCTCAGTTCAGGCTCAGAGAGGTGAAACTTTCTAAAGGCAGCAATTACCTTACAATCCCTCCAGCATTTGGGTTTCCTGGACAAGATTTTAAAATGGTTCTTAATCACTCTGACCAATTTGCATGTTGATGGGGCATATGTGACCACCACCGGCAGAATAGCAGATAAATCAATGGGTTTAGTCTGTAGGATGATTTAAGGCATTTTCTTAGAAAAGAGTGACAGTACCCTCTAGTGGCGAGAGCTGAAAATAGAATTTCAGTGGCTGCTCTAAAGTCAGTTTGCTGGGTGCAGATTCTATGGAATCGTAATAATTGGGACTTAATTAGACCAGCAAACGTGCGCTTTGGATGAAAGCTCGTTTTAAACAACAGAGCATGTGTGTCCGTGGATTTAAAGAATACTTTAATGTCCAATTTATGGGTTTGTGAGAAATTTCGGCCTTTGAAGGTGGTTGTTTCCAAAAAGTCAATTGTGGTTTTGTTAATTGTAGATTTGAGTTTGATTGAAACATTATGGTTATTCAGAGTACTCAGAAACATGTTGAGAATGTTGCCACACACCCCAGATATCATCAAGAAACCTGTAATAGTGTAATGGATTTTTGACACATTTTGAATGGGCCGCAGTTTCCCATTCAGCCATGAGTATGTTGGCATATGCAGGGGCAAATTTCTTTTTACAAATAAAAGGGACGGCCATGGGCAAGAAGTCCATTAATCTTCATTTAGTTTTCCCTGGAAGTGAATTCATACTGTTAGATGTTACTGTTAGAAGTTAGATGTGGATTTATTCTACCTAGCTCTTCTTGATTCTTCATTATCACCGTGGCATTGTTGGCCTATAGAGTCTATAAGAGTTGCAGAGATTATTAAGGCACTTGGAAATGGTGGGATGGAACATTTGTCACTGAAGGGTAAAAGTTTAATATGTTACACATGTGAAACTTTTATAAGTCAACGGTGAGGTGTATTTGTAGGAAATGGTCGTTTACTAACATTGCATTCTCCTCCAGAATAAGAAATGAAAATAGTAATAAAAGGAGAATAATGTGGACTAACTCAAAGCAAATGAGTGAAAGGAGTCGAATAATATCAGCAATGAGGGCTGTGCAGCAGTGGATCCCAGAGCAAACTTCTTCAAGACCTGGAACAATGTGAGATGTGATGGCCAAATAAAACAGATTTATTAAAAAGCACCAAAATATAGGAGGTATCATTTCTGTAATGAGGCATTCTTAAACAGATAGTAGTATTTACAACAGTAAAGTGAAAGCAAATGAGTGATAGATAGTAGTATTTACAGTAACAGTAAATACTACTATCACAGAAATCTCTTTAAGCATTTAAAGTATTAACACTTTCAATAATATAACTGTTTTGTGAATTGTCAGTATATATTTTGAATTACATTCAAGTTCAAAAGAAACTTGAATGTAACTCCTTGTCAAACCTAAAGTCATTTCTCTTAATTTGCACAATCAGAACAACAAAACATAACAAAATCAACCAGAAGCTCAAGTGGCTGTTTAGAAGGATCAGCTTCTTCCTGACGTCCTCCTCACCTCCAAAAACCCACCAGAGGAGCCTCTGCTTCACAACCAGCAGCTGTTATTTTCATTTTCAATGTAATCATTTTATCCTGTTTAAAATTACACATTTTTAAAGAAGATCAGTGTTTCACTGTATGGTTGATTCTTTATTCATGTAAGTCCTTAAATGCATTCATGTATATGAATATGTCTAGTAGGCATATTGGCTTACTGACAGCCTCATATGGAGTTATTACACTGACTTCTCTTCATCCTATACTTTATTCTGCTCAGTACAATGTTAATATTGTTTTAAACAGTGATAATTCTATTGTTTTATACTGTAAAATAAAGCTATTGTCACTATATGAATATATATTAGCATCATGAAGTCAGCTGTGCTTTGCAACCAGATGTAAGCTGAAAATGTAATGCTAGGTTATTGTCAGAGTGCCCTCACTCCATGATCTTGTTCCCTATTTAATGGTGCAAGACAGTCAGAGTTTATGTGCCTCTTTCCTCTGTTCCCTTGACTATGATGCTTTAATGTATTTCTACATTTTATCTACAGAAACATTTATCAGTGCAAAGCTGTTTAGAAGATACTTACAATAAGCTGTCTGTTCCAAAGAGCTTGGAAAGAAAGCGAGTGGCCTTTTTTCATGAAAACATTTCACCTCTCATCCGAGAAGCTTCTTCAGTTCTAAAACGAGCTGAATAAGATTAAATTTTGAGGATGAAATGTCCTCCTGAGGTCTCGACATTCTCTCTGCCAGTCAGATGACTTGTTTCTATTGACAAATCCAGCACACCTCAGAGCTTCACTAGCACATCCAAAGACTCAATATATTTTATAGAGTCATTCAATTGTTGGCCAAGTCCTGTGTGAAGACCCCTGAATCTGTAACTTTATGAATTAACCAATCGCTCTCTTTCTTTACTGGTAAATGTCTTAACAAGCGCATTGTTTATTTTCATCCTTTAATCACATTAAATGAGGGAGCTGTTCATATTTTAAACTACTATACAAATAATAAATGTCTTTATTGCCACAAAATTTAAATTTCATGTTGATTTCACGCGTTCAAGTTCAGTGTTTGCCCTTAATTATGTGTGACTGTCATCACATGCATCATCCAACATTAATTTCACACCCCTGGCTGAAAGGCAAAGACAAAATATGGACACCTCACTGAAGAAAATAATTGTATTTCAAAGACAAAGTCAAAAATATCATCAGTTTGTCTGTATTGTGTGTAGTGTGTGGATGTGTGTGTAAAGCAAATAAAATTCAAATAATCCCAAATGACCTGGAAGAATGAACGATAGAACCTGAGGTTGCTGAGGTCCATATATAGTCTCAGTGAGTAACTGAGCACGGTGACAAATATTGCTCTAAATTTGCTCTAAATAATCCACTCGCTAATACAAGTAACCACCAAAACCTGGAAGTGGATACAGATGTCTCATCACACATATGTATTCACAATAAAACAGGTTTTTGTGACGTTGTTAATTAGCAAAGAAAGCCTGTTCTAACGTTTGAGTCTAAGGTTTATTTTTTAGCACCTGACTGCTCTTTTTTGTTTCTCATCCCTAAACACGCTGCATAATCTTTCACGTGATTCGGTTTATTTTGAAAAGTCTCAACAGGATCTTGAGCTTTATTCTGAAAGGCTTATGTGGAAAATAAACAAGCGGACACGCGATGGTTTTACATCGTTGTTGACAACGCATAAAAATAGGCGCTTGTCAGGTCGTGTGGTTATATTAAATATAAGCGAAAGAGAGAACCTTCAAGAAATGAATATAGCCACTACAGTGACCATCAAGACCATTAAATTTGGATAATAAAACTCGAGGTGGAAACCAGGAGGCAGCCGGAAGAATACATCCGAGGACAGGACACATCAAGGTGCGGCATGAGGAGAGATACAACGGGAGAAAGATGGTGCAGAGATAATCGTGGACCAAGTAAAGAAGCAGACACCAAACTGAGTAGACAAAACACACTAAGAGCTCAATATTATTGAGCTTTAGTCAGTTCTCTGCATTCTTCAGTGGTTTAAAAATGTAGTTGTAGTTAATTAATGTACTTTATTTGAAGCATTGCAGGCCTTAGTGAAATAGAGACACAGCTCCTAAACCTTTAAGACAAACAGTGAAGTAAGACAGCTTCTAAAGTCGTTCAAAGTTGCTTAGCCCTGGTAAGCCGCAAATACGCTAACAAAAATGAAAAATTGTGATGATAAAAAAAGTTTAGTTTGGGATCTGGAGCTTAAAGAATTGTTTAGCATTGTAAGCATTTATTATTTAAAAAATGAAAACTCTTCCATAAGTGAAACTGATCAAAAGCTGAAGGTTGTGAACATATGGATGTGCACTGTGTTTATGGAACAAGTGCCAACTTGGTTTAATCAGTGTGAAAAGAGAAAATGGGATGATCCACACAGTAGTGTGTCAAAATGTATTATTTTCTCAATCAGCAAAGTAATTTTGGTCTGTGCTGATATCTTTGGTTTATTTATAGTTTTTGTAGTGCTCCCTACTACAAAATATAAAGAAGAATATAAATTGTCCAAAATATTTGAGAGTTACTAAATTAGCTTGGCATGAGTTTCACTGTGGCACAGACGGCTGTCAGCAAACATCATGTGTACAGATTCATCTTTAATATTTCTTGATTTTGATTTGTGGACTACCAGTCCAAAAAGAAGGCAGATTTTTGTTGTAATCATCCCATCCTTTATTTATCCCCTATCTTATTACAGAAAATGATAGCTTTTATATGCGTGTGTAACTTTATAATTGTGTATGTGTTAGCCTGATGTGCACACACTGCCTGAGCCCTGCTTTTCCCTCAGAGAACCTGTACGCCGTGTCCCGTACGCCAGAAAGCTGCTCTACCAGGAGCTGCAGTCCGTGACCATCATCCCTCGACTCGAGCTGTCGCGCTACAGCGAGTGAGCAGGACAAGGACAGAGATGTGTTGGGTGGAGACGAGGGTAAGGGGGGTGAATTTGTGAGTGAGTGAAAGGGACGGTTTTGTAAAGTCACACACTTCACCGGGAACTGTTTTCTCAGATAATCAATCAGCTGTTTAGATAAAAACATGGACTGACTGCACTGAGGTGTAACATGTGCCTGTGTGTGTGCCAGTTGTGCTCAGTGTGCTGAGGTGAAGCATCCAAACCACACAGCCTGTTCTTCAATCCGGGATCGTGTCCCAAATCAGAGCTGCGGAAGGGTAAGCGTCACAGTGAGTGTGCTGCAGCTGATGTTGACCTGAAGAATCGTGTCTCGCAGGTACAGTCTGCAGTCTGTGAAGTGGGGCTCCTGCTGCTCAGGTGTTCTCACTGAAGTCCGTTTCACCTGATGAGAGGAGGCAGCTCTGACTTGAGGCTGTTCAAGAATGAGCGCCACTTGATCTGGTTCCACCTCTACCACAGGCAGAGAAACACAGGGTGAGATCTCCTCCTGCCAGTCATCACGCTGTAACTGTGTTCAGGTGTTAAATTCATCCATGTGATTCAGCAACATCAACAAACTGTTCCAACTTCTACAATCTGGTAGAAGGTTCTGCATCATCCGGGCAAGGACAGAGAGACTCAAGAAGAGCTTTTATCCTCAAGCCCCCCCCCCACACACACACACACGCCATCTCACATCATCTATAATTGACTGAGACTCTCCTCCAGACACTCAATTCCTTTAACTTCCTTTAACTTTAAATATGTTTATATTGTCCATTCTGTAAAATAGTCAGATGTCTATTCATATTGATGTACAGAATTCACCTGCTGCTGCTTCTACTGCACATTCACCCAATGTATATACTATATATATATATTTATAATGTTATCCCTCTACCCCCCCCCCCCATGTTTTTGCACATGTCGAGGATCGTGTCAGGATACATTTCACTGTGTGTTATACTTGTATAACTATGCATGTGACAAATAAAGAACCTTGAACCTTGAACACTGTAAAATAATATTCATTTCTTTGGTAAGAAGTGTGTGTTTCTGTTCTTAAATTGATCATCACCAGCCTGGACTCTTTGTTGGCCAGACAAAATCAGAAACGGAAATCATTGGTTTTTACAACTGGGTCCAGTTCTACCTGCAAAGGATATGAGGCCAGGGAGCATGATTTGGTAAGTATAACATTTCACCAGACAGAAGAGTTTGATTTCCTTTGATTTCAGTATTCTCAGCCGGTCGGCCTCATGTGTGCCTGATCACAAGTCGGTCCACTTCATACATGCACAGTAGCGCAGGCAAATAGTTGCTCACACGCTCACTGTGGCCATTATTGAGCTCACGTTGGGTGGAGATGAGAAGTTTCAAAGAGATTTAATTTATATATTTTATATAATAAAGTAAATGTACGAATGACCGGCAATAATTCAGTCACTGAAATTATCCATGAAATTAGCTAAGTAATTCCTAAAAGTCTGTAGATTGGCTTTTACAACAAGGAAGCAGGTTTTCTCATTAGCAGAAATGCTCAATAGACAGAAAAACAGAAACCCTAAAAGAAAGTTACCGCGATTTAAGAGAAACGGCCTTGTTGCAGATGAAGAGTTGTTTGTTGACAGTATAGATGGTTTGTTTTTAAACCTCTTACCACTCACAGAGTCCCCGGTGACGGTCTAGCTATGTCAGATGCCAGTCATTTAAGAGACTAATCATGTTTTGGAATTTAAATTGTGCAACTCACTTTGTTCAACACAGCCCAGAGTAACATTAAAAATAAAACATATTGGAACTAATTTTGTTGGACGCAAGAAAAACTGGAGCATCTTTGTAGGGAGCCGAACTAGGGCTTGCAAGTTTTGCAGTGGCTTTGCAGTGACTTTGCTATCTGCACAGAGCGTTTCTTTATCGTCATCGCCGGCGTGCTTTGTACCTCAGGCTCATCAGAGACAATCGTATCCAGGTAAAATAATTTTCTTTAATCTACACACTTTTAGGAATTACTTAGCTAATTTCATGGATAATTTCAGTGACTGAATTATTGCCGGTCATTCGTACATTTACTTTATTTTATAAAATATATAAATTAAATCTCTTTGAAACTTATAGAATCTAATCTTTTGGTTTCTTTTTTTTTCATAGCATTTTATCAAACTGTTGTCTGCTACAGAGTTAAAAGTATTGTACTAGTAGTAATATAGCATCCACCATCTCCTGCTTGCATATTTCTGAAAACATTTTAGTGGTGTGGCAGCCATGGGTTGAGCCAGCCCTGCAAACCCTGTGGATGGACGATGCAGTGGACAGTGGGAGGAAGCATCCTAAAGCTCTCTTTGCAGACCAGCCTGTGTGATTCTCCACTCACCGACCAGAAAAGACAAACGGCAGGTCTCAGTTGCAGCACCTCATCCATCCATGTCTGATCTTGCATCGGCAGATTCAGCAACACAGCCAGAGACTTCCTGTAATCTATTACAGTTGTTAAAAAAAACGGTCCAGGAACAGGTCGCTCAGGTTAATCTTGTATAAACAACTGTAAATATTGTTTTTCCTTCTTTAAATATTGTTGGCTTATTAGAATATTCTTGTTTAATTGTTGTTTCCAAAAGTTGATTCTGTTCATCTGACGTAGCGTTTTGTGGAGAAACGTTTCGTCACTCATCAAGTACTTCTTCGGTCTCAGCTGACTGCAGGTTCCCCAATCTCATAACAGTACATTGCATAATGACTGAACTAGCCACTGAATTGTTGTTGTTATTACTTATTGCCATATGGGCGACCGTGGCTCAGAGTTGGAGGTTGCCTTGTAATCGAAGGTTGCCGATTCGAGCCCGGCTTGAACAGTCTCGGTCGTTGTGTCCTTGGGCAAAACACTTCACCCGTTGCCTACTGGTGGTGGTCAGAGGGCCCGGTGCCACCAGTGTCGGCAGCCTCGTCTCTGTCAGTGCGCCCCAGGGTGGCTGTGACTACAATGTAGCTTACCATCACCAGTGTGTGAGTGTGTGTGAATGGTTGGATGACTGGATGTGTAAAGCGCTATACAAATACAGGCCATTTACCATCAAATAAATATCCATGTAGAATTGTTCAAAGTGACCATTATGTTCATAGATGTTAAAAATACCTGAAAATAAAATGAGTTCAGTGACAGTTAGTGTTTGTTGTAATCAATTTATTAATAACAAAACACTTTTAAACTAATGCAACACATATAACAATGTCACAAAATATTCAAATAAATACATTTCTTAATGCATAACCAGATCAAGTGGAGCTGATTCTTGAACAGCCTCAAGTCAGAGCTGGATTGACCTTCTGTCACCAGGTACTGATGAGCCCGCTGTGGAAAAACATCACTGATGATGTTCATGAATCCCCAGCTGACTCTGGTAACCTTAATACAGCACAGAAAAAATGTCACAATAATCATTTTATGTTGTGATTATTGTGATAATAACAGCAACAGATGCATCTATGTCATTATCTTTGAGCTTTTACACTTAACATAATTATAAAAACATGAGTATAAAAGGTATTGAAACTCTGATGCCATCTTGGAATACTGCACTTTGTTCATGTCATTACAACATTTCTCTCTTTCTAATCATACATCTAGATGTTATGTCAACACACATTTAATCTACATTATAAGAGTGCCTTTGTGATAAATGTGTCTTTCATTCTTAAATTAACTGGTTAAATATTTAATCTAACTAAACCCTAAAGATGGAGTCAGAAGACAACAGTCACCTGAAGGGGCTGAAAATTGTAAAGACCCTACAGAACAATCAGTAAATGTGAGTAAATCTGTGATTCTGCGAGTAACACACTGGGTTCAGTTTGGAGGTTGAACTCTCACTCACCAGGCCGACAGCCGTCTGTGCCACAGTTAAACTCATGCAGTGCTAATTTAAAAACTCTCAAATATTTGGACAATTTATATTTTTCTATCACAATAAATACAAGTCTTCAAGTAAACACACAGAGCAGTAGTGGATCTTTTTTTTTTAAATATTATTTTTCTTTATTTTGATTAGAGAAAATAAACAATCCAGCTAACAAATTTTGTGCTCTCTACTACCAGAACCCACCAAATTGTATCTCAGCCCAGCCCGATGGGCCGATGGGCTGGGCTGAGATGGATTTTGGTAGCCGACTGGAGAAATCGCTAGCCCCGGGACGTCGGGCTAGCGATTTTGCGAGCCCTCACTTGAATTTTTGAATTTCAGTTTAAGGCAATTAAATTCAATCCAAAAATTCAACCCCAACAATCAAGTGATCCCCTGTGAGCAACAGTGGACAGGAAAAACTCCCTTTTAACAGGAAGAAACCTGTGACAGAACCAGGCTCAGGGAGGGGCAGTCTTCTGTCATGACTGGTTGGGAGGTGAGGGCAAAATCAAATTGAACATAAATGAGAGCACAGTATATTATGACAGATTGGCGGACCGTGGCTGGAAAACATTATTACTATTACTAGAAGAATTACCGGAAGAAATTTAGAAAAGGAGCAATTCTTACAATATATCGGAAGAAACGAGCAATTCTTCCAATATATCGGAAGAAATTTAGAAAAGGAGCAATTCTTCCAATATCTTGGAATAATTGCTGAAGGAACCGCTTAATAATCCAATCTGGTATGCCGTATGATTTCAAATATGTGAAGGCGGCCAGGTAAACTGCACCAAAAATACCGCCCGTTATGGCAACACCTAGAACTGCGTTACGTGCGAGGTTGGCAACAGCACTCTGTGGTACTTCCTCTTTGATTTCACGCCTCATTTTCGCACGCTCTTCCCTTTCTTCATTCATCTCCCTTTCAAGGTTGTCCATCCGAGTAATGAGCATTCTGTTTTGCTCCTGGAGAGCCTCTAAACGCTGAGCTATGCTCTCCATTAACACCCTAATCCTTTGGACCTCCTCCAGAAACTCATCCAATCTGGCTTCAAGACGGCCCCAATCACCAGCCTGAGCCCCGTGAGGATGCAATTCCTCTGCATCATCTCCGTCAGAAGATGAATCACCTGATGATTCGTCTGACATCTTTTTAAAACGTTAAGGGACAGTGTCAAAAGAAAAAAATGTTGCCTGAATTATTTAAATGTAAAAGTATTAGCTTTGTCAAAGATTCCTGCTTTGCAAAACCAACTCGCTGTTACTGAAGACGCACCAAGGTAAACTGTGTTAAAGCACCGCTATTTATGGACTCATGTGGCAGAGATGGTGACGTCGACCGTCACGTCACAGTCTCCCCTTTGAGATAATCAAAGGACTTTGGAGCGTGATGTCACGGGGGTGGGCGTGGAAAGGATTTTGGCCCGATCCGCCATTTTGGGGGTCTAAACAAAGCGCAAGGGAAAAAGGAGCGAAGGCACACAACAGCCATGGTTCATATTTGCTGTGTGGTCGGCTGTAATGTTCGATCGCACGACCAGCAAGAGAATAAGCTTGAAAAGGGTTTGTCTTTTCATTCTTTCCCAACCTGGAAGCAACATGAGCCAGCTCGTGTATCGATGTTACCAAACTAAGGTGTCTAGCCTGGATAGCAGCTGTGAGACGAGCTGATATCCAGTTCTCTTCCATCTCCAAATATCTGTTGGCATGCTCCAGACATTTTCATTCCGGTAAGCTCTAAATATGTTCATATCACTCTTTATAGCTCTTGCTCTTTTGGAGATGCGGCCATAAGTCCAGTACATTGAATAGAGGTTTTGAAGTTGGTTTATGGTGTCGGTTAAGTCCTCGTTGATGCGGCCATGAAATTAGTATAAAATTAAGTTAAGCAGATGCTGGCTTACGGTGTCGGTTAAGCGCCAGTAACGCGTAACGCGTCCGTAGGTTTTGGTTTATGATGCGGCCGTGTTCTGGTGATGCGGCCGTAAGTGCAGTAGTGAGGGGTTGCTGGTTTCAGCACATTGAATAGAGGTTAGACGGTGGTTTATGGTGTCGGTTAAGCCTCGAGGGATGCGGTCATAATATTAATAAGTAAAATTTTTACTTAAATACGAAAAAGGTAAAGCAGACGCTGGTTTATGGTGCGGTTTTGAGCCTCGGGGACGTGTGCATCACTTTTACGATGCGATTTTGCCCCGTTGTGGCGGCCATAAGCGCAGTGAAAGGGGTACCTGGTATATGGTGCGGTTGTGCTTCGGAAGAGTTCTAACAGTTGAGCTGGTGAAAAGCGCTCTCTGTGAGCATGCTTCAAGCTTGGATTTATTTAGGTAGGATGTTCAGATGGCCATATTCACACTATTAAAACATGCTTCAAGCTTGGATTTATTTAGGTAGGATGTTCAGAAAAAACAGATGATGGTTCCAATGCTGGAGAGATTGTCAAACGGAAGGGCCACAGAAGTTCCGTAGTGTGAAGGTATTTCAGCTATTTCAAGTCTGACAAAAAACAGAGTAGCGCGCACTGTAAATTGTGCCGAAAGCAAGTCTGGATATACAATAAAGCGGTGCATGCTCAATCTCTGAAAGCGCTAATTCGTCATTCGGCTTTTGTCAGACTAAAGTAACTGTTAAAACTGTTTGAAAAGCTAAGCTATACAACAAGGAGATTTCCTTTTAGTTCTCAGTTTATTTGATATTGACAAAAGTTAGTCAATTTTGTCTGTTCTTCTGTAAAACGACCTAAGATTTATTTTTAGAATTAAAATTTTGTTTCTAAGTGGAATTGACAATTTAGTGGTCTGTTTTGTTTGTTCTATTTTGAAACTTAAACGCTTTAGCGGCTGCCTTTTGTGTAGTTTACAATATTTGCCTTTATCTGAAACTGAAGTCTCATGTTCCTTAAGTACATCTACCCTGTTGAACTTATTATGGGAAATAAATATTTTAATTAAAACAAGCTGCTAATTATTTCACATTTTACTTGTGAGCAACGGCACATTTAAATCTTACAAATATAGTTATTTGGCTTATATCGTGATATATATCGTTATCGCCTGAAATGAAAAAAACATATCGTGATATGAAAAAATCTTATATCGCCCAGCTCTAAACACATTTAAGGATTATTGGAAATTTAACTCTCAGATACTGAGAAATGAGGAGTATTGTAATTCTATTAAAAAATTAATCTTAGATATCCAGAATGATGAAGCCATCAATACACCGATACTCAAATGGGAATATCTTAAATTTAGAATCAGAAAAACCTCAATCGCATTTGGTAGAAAGTTAAACAGACAAAGGAAAGAAGAGGAATCAAATGTGGTTAAAGAACTTATGAATCTTTATGGCAAATTGAATTGGACTGAGGAAGAAAAAGGAAAAATTAACAGCTTACAATCTAAATTGGATGAAATGTACCTTTATAGAGCCAAGGGCGCTTATTTGCGATCCAAAGCCAAGTGGATAGAAGAGGGTGAAAAGAACACTGCCTATTTTTGCAATCTAGAAAAACGTAGACAAGAATTTAATTCAATATGTAACCTAATAATCAACGGAGAGGAATGTACTGACCCTAAACGCATTTCAAGTGAAGTATTTACTTTTTACAGTAACCTTTATAAGTCTTCATACTCAGAACAAAACGTCACCTCCTTCTTTGACAAAATCAGTAATTGGATTCCAGTAATTGATGATAATTTTAGAGAAATTTGTGATGAAGACCTAACAATAGAAGAATTTGATTTTGCTATTAACAGCATGGCATCTGATCGCTCACCGGGACCAGATGGAATAACGACTAATTTCTATAAACACTTTTGGGAAGATCTAAAATTACTATTATTCAGTGCGTTAAATGAATGTATAAATCAAAAGGAGCTTGTGGCAACAATGAAATAAGGAGTTATAAAATTAATTCCAAAACCGGGGAAGGATAAGAAAAAACTAAGTAATCTAAGACCTATAACACTCTTAAATACAGACTACAAAATTTTTTACAAAAGTTTTAGCAACAAGACTAAAAATAGCCATTTCTGAAATAATTAGCCCAACACAATCAGGATTTCTCAAAGGACGGTTGATCCAAAATAATATCCGCTTGGTTTTGGATCTTATCGATTACAATTACCTAATTAAGGATGATGGTTTTATGTTGTTCTTGGACTTCCATAAAGCATTTGATTCTATCGAACACACTTTTATTATTAAGACATTTAAACATTTTGGGTTTGGAGATGCATTTCTGGATATGATCACTATGTTATACACTGATATTAATAGTTGTGTTTCTCTTTCAGAAGGCACATGTCCCAGGTTCAGGGTGGAGAGAGGTATCAGGCAGGGCTGTAGCATCTCACCTCTTTTATTCATTGTAGCCACTGAACTACTTGCTATTACTGTCATAAATTCAAACATCAAAGGATTAGACATAAATAACCACAAATTAATAATAAGTCAACTTGCCGATGATACAACAATCTTTCTAAAAAATAAAGAACAAATTCCATTGGCCTTAGATACAATAAAGATCTTTTCTGATGCTTCTGGACTACGCCTGAACCTGGACAAATGTGAACTCATGAGTATCCACAATTGTTCTCACTCTTCTTTGTACAATATACCTGTCAAAAATGAAGTCAAATATCTTGGAATTTGGCTAACTAAATGCATGGCTGATAGCGAAGAAAAGAATATTCAGAATACAATTGACAAATGCAAAAAAACTCTAAACCATTGGCTACAGAGAGATTTAACTTTGTTCGGCAGGATAATGTTGACCAAGGTTGAATCTTTGTCCAGATTAATCTATCCAGCTTATTCCCTAGCCATCCCACCAAGAATTATAAAAGACATCAATAAGCTGAATTTTAATTTCATATGGAAAAATAAACCTCATTATATCAGTAACAGGGACTTGATAAAAGACTATGAAGAGGGGGGTTTGAAAGCAATCGATTTTGAAATAATGAATGGCATCTTAAAGATTAATTGGCTCCGATCCTTCTTAAAAATGATAATGACATCTGGTTCTTGATACCATCTCTTATTTTCAACAAAGTTGGGGGGATCCAATTCCTTTTAGTATGTGATTTTGAAATTTCTAAACTGCCCATAAAACTCTCCAAATTTCATCAACAAGTTTTGTTAAATTGGAAATTAATGTTTAAACATAACTTTAGTCCCCACAACGTTCCATTGTGGAATAATAGGGTGATATTGAATCGGGGGAAATCTATGTTTGTGGAAGAATGGATGACAAAACAAATTTGGTCTGTGACACATATAATGGATGAAAATGGAGATATACCTGAATTAAACAGGTTTAATGAGAAATATGACACGAGTTGCTCGTTCGAGCTCTACAAAAAGGTTTCACAGAATATCCCAATAGTCCTTGTCAATACGATAAAGAATAATTTTTCAAATATACCGACTTCAAATTTACATAAAATTAAATTAGATGGTCTTGACTTGGTTAATGAAAAATGCAATAATCAGTTTTTGAGGAGGTATTTGGTTAACATCTTATATCCAGGTAGGACAAAACATTCACTCATCTTTAAAGATTATAACAAATCTGAGATCTCGTTGATCAGAACCAAATATTTAAAATTTCCAATTCCCCCCAAATTTAAAGAAGTCCATTTTAGAACTACAAAAAATATTTACCCCTCCAATGAATTTATGAGAGACAGATTTAAATTTGTGTTAGACAACTGTTATATTTGTAAAACAACTTCGGAAACAACAGAGCACATGTTTTATGGGTGTGTGACAATCCAGAACTTATGGAAATCCCTCCATGTCCTAATATTGTCCCAGTATGGAAATATTGATTTTTGGTCTTTTCAAAATATTCAAATTGGAGTAATCCTTAAGGACAAAAATAGTGAGTTTTTAGTTAACAAAGTATTACATTCATAAATGCCGATATGCTAAATCCCCCCCTTCATGGTCTGCTCTTAAAAACAAACTCTCCCTGTTCCGTAAATCTCTTAAGCCAATAAATAAGCCCCAAGCAATCAAATTGCATAGATTTTTAGAAGAGTTTGATTTTTCTTAGCCCCTTATTTAAGTTTTGTGTCTTGTTTATGGAACCTCACTTTTAGAGATTTTATGATCCCCCTTGTCTCCTTTATTTTTGTTCCTTGTTTTTCTTTTTTTTCCTTTTTTTATTGTTATTTATTTAATTTTTGTATTGGTTATTAATTTTTTTAAAAAATATTATTATTATGTAGACGTGTGTGTATAATTGTGTGTTTGCATATGTATGTATATATGTATGTATGTTTACTTTCAGTCATTGTCGATTTCATTGTGGTGTACCAACTGCACGGTGGCAATGTGTATTCCTCTGATTGGGAGAAAAGCAAAAGGAGGTGCGATTCTGTTCTGGATGATTCAATATGTCACCTGTCTCTTTGAGATTGTCATTGTTCTAAATAAAGTTCCTTTGAAAAAAAACCCCCCAAAAAAACCCTTCTGGCTCCAAATTGTCGCTACCCAATCCGTACCGCGCATGTGCAGGGGTTTTCTTCTTCTTCTCTTCGTTTAATGGCAGTTTACTCCCCAGTGTACGAGGATACTGCCACCTGCTGACCGAGCGAATGAACCCTGTTGCAAATGAATTAGCGTCATTACAAACGTGTGTTAAATTTGATTTAGTGATAGTCGAGTGTGTTTATGCTTGTCTGTGTGGAGAGGATTGATTGGAATAGTGATGATGATGTCCGCTATCACTGTCAATTGTCAGTAAACACTTCATCTGTCTGATGAATCTTCACGTGACATGATACAAAGTCTGTATTACTAACTCTGTAATTAGGCGGCACTCTTCTTATTTTACGGCGCTATTGTTTAATCGGGGAACGCTCTCTGTTGAGGAGAAAAGCATGAATTTGTTTATATACGGATTATCCATTGTTTAAATGTCCCGGTAGTCGAAAAGGAGGCAGAGCTGTTGAGAAATGCTAGGAGCTAACCGTATCATTCAAATATATTGAATGTCGCAATGTTGGTAAAGAGAGGAAGTGACGTAAGATTTGCGCATGCGGGGTACCGATCGGGTTTTGCACAATGGGAGGAGGCGGTGTCGCGTCGTCCATCTTTTTTTAAAAATTTTTTTTATTTAATAAACTTTATTTATCACATTTTACACATACAGTCAAGTAAAACAGGAATTACATAAAGTATAACAATGTGGTATTATATGTCTGTGAAGGTTCTCAGTCATCCAGGTCATCGTAGTCGAAGGAGTTTGCAAAGAAAAGCGTCTGGACTTCTTTAAGTTGCTTGAAGACGTTTCACCTCTCATCCGAGAAGCTTCTTCAGTTCTAAGGTCAAATGGCCGAGAGTCCCAGATTTAAACCCAGTGGGAGTATCCCCCAATGAGGGACAAAGGACCCCTGGTGATCCTCTAATCACATGCGCCAAGGTGTGAAAGCGGGTGTGGGACCTAATCAGCCAGGGTTTCGGGTGAGCCCATTGTGAAACCTGGCCCCACCTTGTCATGTGAATTCCTGAGGTCAGATGGCCCAGGATGTGAGTGGGCGTTAAGGCGTCTGGGGAGGGAACTCAAAACTGGATTATAGATGGCAGACAGTTGGTGTCGTAAACCACCGCCTCTGTTCAAAGATGGTCGCTCACAGTGGACATAGATGGCCTCTTTCACTCCTCTTTCAAACCATCTGTCCTCTCTGTCCAATATGTGAACACTGGCATCCTCGAAAGAGTGACCTTTATCCTTAAGATGCAGATGGACTGCTGAGTCTTGTCCTGTGGAGGTGGCTCTTCTATGTTGTGCCATACGCTTGTGAAGTGGCTGTTTGGTCTCTCCGATGTAGAGGTCTGGGCATTCCTCGCTGCACTGTACAGCATACACCACGTTGTTCAGTCTGTGTGTTGGAGTTTTGTCTTTCGGGTGAACCAGTTTGTGTCTGAGTGTGTTGCTGGGTCTGAAGTACACTGGGATGTCGTGCTTGGAGAAAACTCTCCTGAGTTTCTCTGATACACCGGTTACATAGGGGATGACAACGTTGTTGCGTCTGTCTTTCTTATCCTCCCTCGCTGGTGTCTGATCTTCTTTTCTGTGCCTCTTTGCTGACTTTATGAACGCCCAGTTAGGATAACCGCATGTTTTAAGTGCTTCCTTTACATGTGTGTGTTCCTTCTTTTTCCCTTCAGGCTTGGAGGGAACATGTTCTGCCCGGTGGTGTAGGGTCCTAATTACTCCATGTTTGTGTTCCAGAGGGTGATGGGAGTCAAAGAGGAGGTACTGGTCCGTGTGTGTGGGCTTCCGGTAAACTTCAATGTTGAGGTTGCCATTCTCTTCAATGTGCACCGCGCAGTCCAGGAAAGGCAAACAGTTATCCTTTGTGTCTTCCCTGGTGAACTTGATGTTTTTATCCACAGCATTAATGTGCGCAGTGAAGGATTCCACTTCTTGTGTCTTGATTTTGACCCAGGTGTCGTCTACATATCTGTACCAGTGGCTGGGTACTCCTCCTTTGAAAGAGCCAAGAGCCTTTCTTTCCACTTCCTCCATGTAAAGGTTGGCTACAATAGGTGACACGGGGGAGCCCATGGCACAGCCATGTTTTTGTCTGTAGAAGCGTTCGTTGTATTTGAAGTATGTTGTGGTAAGGCAGAGGTCTAACAGTGTGCAAATCTGATCGGGTGTGAAGTTGGTCCTGTCTTCCAAGGAGCTGTCTTCTTGTAGTCGTTTTCTGACAGTCTCCACTGCTTCCGTGGTGGGTATGCAAGTGAAGAGAGAGACTACGTCAAAGGACACCATGGTTTCATCTGGATCCAGGGTAAGTTTCTGGACCTTGTCGGTGAAGTCGGTGGAGTTCTTGATGTGGTGTGGGGTGTTCCCCACGAGAGGTGCAAGGATGGTAGCAAGGTGTTTCGCAATGTTATAAGTGGCTGAGTTTATGCTACTGACTATGGGTCTGAGTGGGACCCCTTCCTTGTGGATCTTAGGAAGTCCGTAAATGCAGGGTATGGCATCCCCTGGATAAAGGCGGTGATATTTGAGGCGGTCAATGATTTTGTCCTTTTCAAGGTCTTGAAGGCAAGCTATAACTTTCTTTTTGTAGCTGCTTGTGGGGTCTCGTTTTAAAGCTTCGTAGGTGTTGTTGTCACTGAGGAGAGTAGTGATCTTTGTGTGGTAATCTGTTGTGTTTAGGACCACGGTGCACCTTCCCTTATCCGCTGGTAATATAGTGATGTTGTGGTCTTTGCTCAGGGAAGCGACGGCCTTCTTTTCTTGTAGTGTGAGGTTAGACGGAGGGACTTTGGCACTGGAGAGGGTGGCTGAGACCTTCATCCTGATTTGCTCTGCTTCTGTCTGTGATAATTTATTAATCCGTATGGCGGTTTCTGTGGCTGTGATGAGGTCCACTATGGGCAACTGTTGCGGAGAAATGGCGAAATTGAGTCCTTTGGCTAAAACCCTCTTTTCAGGTTCAGTGAGATTCCGGTCTGAAAAGTTCTTTACCCATTTCTCCCGACTGTCTTCAGGTGTGTTTTCTTCTCTGAGTTGTGTGGTTTCAGACTGAGGAGTGTGGGTTTTTGAAAGCAAGGTGTGAAATTTCCTGGTTTTATAATGTGGTATTATAATGAGGAACAAAGAGAGTGACAGGAACAGTGAAATAAAAGTGAGTACAAAAAATAAAATAAAGGGGAACACAAATAAACAAAAGTTTGCAAGAGCCAAAATCAAGTTAGCAGTTTCAAACGGTTACAGATGTTAACAGTCTTGAGAGCCTTAGTGTTTTTTGATGAGGAGATTGTCCTTATATATTGTGCAAGCTCCATTTTTAATAGAAGAAGTTCAGGCTTTCTGCCGAGGACTTTGCTTTTGTCTATGTGAAATTTTGCCAAAAATAAAACCAAATTTATAAAGAAGAAAGCATCATTGTCCTTGTCTTTAAAATTATAATAGCCAAAGATAACATCCTTATAGTATAGTTGAAAATTAGGGAGAACAGAGTCAGTAATAAACTTGTGGAAGTCCTCCCAGAATTTACATGTAAATTTACATGACCAAAACAAATGAGAAACTGTTTCAGGTTGCTCTTGACAGAAGGTACAATTTACATTTATTTCAGCCACAAATTTGGACAAATATTGTTTGGTGGGGTAAAACTTATGAATCAACTTAAAGGAAATCTCTTTAATTTTGTTCGTTAAGAAAAACCTTTGTGGTAACGTCCAAACTTTTTTCCATTCAATATCTGTTACAAAATTGGCCCAATAAAATATGGCTGATGGAACAGAGACCATTGCATCCTGAAAGAGAGATCTTATTCTGGTATTTATAGACTTATGAGAGGAAAAGCAAACATTGCCAAGACAGGAATGTAGTACATCCGGGGGAGTGACCTGTAGTGGAGGACTGAGGGAGCATCTGAGTAACATGGACAGACCAGATGGGATGGCATCGAACACTATTGAGAATTCTTTAGGCGTTATCGGTACATTGTATCTCCTGAGGAATTCAGAGTAATTATATAGGAGTCCATCTTCTCTATATAACTGACTAACCAAGATTATTCCATTATTAAACCAGTTATTTAAAAAAAGCATTTTATTTTTATAAATAATATTGCAGTTATTCCAAATAAAACAGTTTTGTGGAGAGAAATTGTGTTTGTAAATCAGTGCCCATGCCAAAAGAATTTGTTGATGAAAGTGAGAAAGTTTCAGTGGTATTTTTGGAATACTATAATTGCAGAGCAGTAGGAAGTTAAGGCCGCCTAAATTAGAGAAGACATGATGTGAGATAAAGTTCCAGATAGAGGTGGGATTTTTTAAATACTTTTTAATCCAGTTTATTTTAAAGGTGTTGTTAAGAGCACCGAAATCAATAAAATTTATACCTCCTTTATCATATGAATTTAAAGCTACTGATTTACGCAAGTAGTGAGTTTTATTTTTCCATAAAAAATTGTATAATAATTTGTTAATTGACTTACAGGTTGTATTATCAACATGTAGTGACTGGGCAGCATAGGTTAGACGGGAGATACCTTCAGCCTTCGATAGCAGAACTCTACCCTTCAACGACAGGTCTCGCTGTAGCCAATGATTAAAGATTTTTTGGGATTTATCTATAATAGGAGCGAAGTTTGTGGAACATCTGGATTGCTCATTTTTTATAATTTGAATTCCAAGGTATCTTACAGAGTTTCTTACAGGTATTCCATGAATTGAAGTTGCTAAACAACTTTTAACTGGTAGAAGTTCACATTTATGCAGGTTGAGTGAAAGTCCGGAGGCTTTAGAGAATGGCTGTATATTGTTAATGGCCACTGACACTTGCGAGGCGTCTCTGAGGAAGAGAGCTGTATCATCTGCCAGCTGACTTATGAGTATTTCTCTGTCAGCAATGACCAGGCCTTTTAAAGAACTGAGTTTAATGTGTGAATTAAGAAGTTGCACAGAAAGAAGGAATAAATATACGGATAGGGGGCAACCCTGCCTCACTCCACGCTTTAGAGAGAATCTTGGGGAAGTACCAGTGGCAAGCTTTATGGAGCTGTTACTATTGGAATACAGTGTCCGAACGGCATTACAGAAGGACTGACCAAACCCAAATTTATTTAAAGCAGTAAAAATAAACTCATGCTCTAAGGAGTCGAACGCCTTATAAAAGTCTAAAAAAAGAATAAGACTATCATCCTGTACAAGTTCTGGGTAATCTATTATATCTAAAATTAATCTTATGTTGTTTGAGATATGACGATTCTGCATGAAACCAGACTGACTCTCATCAATAACTTTATCTAATACAGGTTTCATTCTATTAGCCAGAATTTGTGCCAATATCTTATAATCATTATTCAGTAAAGAGATTGGTCGCCAATTGTCTAAGAGCAAAGGATCCTTTCCTGGTTTTGGAATGAGGGTGATCAAACCTTGACATAAAGTGGGAGGGAGTGCACCTCTATCCATACTTTCCTTAAAAACTTCTAAAAGAAATGGGGCTAAACTGTCAGCGAACTGTTTGTAAAACTCGGCAGTAAGGCCGTCAGTTCCAGGTGATTTGTTAATCTTTAGATGTTTTATAGCATCTGCAACCTCGATCAAAGAAATTGATCTGTCGCAGAGCTGACTATCCTCCTCATTCAGCTGAGTAATTTTGTCTAAAGAATTTTAAAAAAGTTAGACAAGCTTCAGGGCAATAACTAGAAGAATAAAGTTTGCAATAAAAGTTTGAACAATATTTTGCTATGGTATCCTTATCATTAGAAATTGTCCCATTAATATTTAGTTGTAGGATGGAGTTGGTGTTAGATTGATGCTTTTCAAGTCTGAAAAAATAGGCTGAATTCTGCTCTCCTTCGAGCCATTTTCTGCGAGACCGAATAAATGCTCCGTCAGCTTTGCGTTTGTAAATCTCATCTAACCTATGCTGCAAGTCAACCAGTTCTATCTTATCAGATTCACTGACAGTGTCTATTGGTTTGGAAGAAAGGCATGTGATCTTTTGTATCACTTGCATCTCATCAGATCTTCTTTTTTTTTACCAAATCACTGCTATATTTTCTAAAGAATTTTCCAATTTCATATTTCAAAAGTTCCGAGTTGCTACAAAATGAGAGCTTTATTACAATAAAGTTTAATGAATCTCTGAACTTCACATCTTTTATACAGTCATTGGTGAGACCTGAAACCTGTCATTTATCTAAATAAATCCAAGCAGGAAGCATGTTTTAATAGTGTGATTTGGCCATCTGAACATCCTACCTAAATAAATCCAAGCAGTAGTTTTAATAGTGTGATTTGGCCACCTGAACATCCTACCTAAATAAATCCAAGCAGTAGTTTTAATAGTGTGATTTGGCCATCTGAACATCCTACCTAAATAAATCCAAGCAGTAGTTTTAATAGTGTGATTTGGCCACCTGAACATCCTACCTAAATAAATCCAAGCAGTAGTTTTAATAGTGTGATTTGGCCACCTGAACATCCTACCTAAATAAATCCAAGCAGTAGTTTTAATAGTGTGATTTGGCCACCTGAACATCCTACCTAAATAAATCCAAGCAGTAGTTTTAATAGTGTGATTTGGCCACCTGAACATCCTACCTAAATAAATCCAAGCAGCATGTTTTAATAGTGTGATTTGGCCACCTGAACATCCTACCTAAATAAATCCAAGCAGTAGTTTTAATAGTGTGATTTGGCCACCTGAACATCCTACCTAAATAAATCCAAGCAGTAGTTTTAATAGTGTGATTTGGCCACCTGAACATCCTACCTAAATAAATCCAAGCAAGCATGTTTTAATAGTGTGATTTGGCCACCTGAACATCCTACCTAAATAAATCCAAGCAGTGTTTTAATAGTGTGATTTGGCCACCTGAACATCCTACCTAAATAAATCCAAGCAGTAGTTTTAATAGTGTGATTTGGCCACCTGAACATCCTACCTAAATAAATCCAAGCTGAGCATGTTTTAATAGTGTGATTTGGCCACCTGAACATCCTACCTAAATAAATCCAAGCAGTAGTTTTAATAGTGTGATTTGGCCACCTGAACATCCTACCTAAATAAATCCAAGCGAAGCATGTTTTAATAGTGTGATTTGGCCACCTGAACATCCTACCTAAATAAATCCAAGCAGTAGTTTTAATAGTGTGATTTGGCCACCTGAACATCCTACCTAAATAAATCCAAGCAGTAGTTTTAATAGTGTGATTTGGCCACCTGAACATCCTACCTAAATAAATCCAAGCTTGAAGCATGTTTTAATAGTGTGATTTGGCCACTGAACATCCTACCTAAATAAATCCAAGCAGTAGTTTTAATAGTGTGATTTGGCCACCTGAACATCCTACCTAAATAAATCCAAGCAGTAGTTTTAATAGTGTGATTTGGCCACCTGAACATCCTACCTAAATAAATCCAAGCAGTAGTTTTAATAGTGTGATTTGGCCACCTGAACATCCTACCTAAATAAATCCAAGCAGTAGTTTTAATAGTGTGATTTGGCCACCTGAACATCCTACCTAAATAAATCCAAGCAGTAGTTTTAATAGTGTGATTTGGCCACCTGAACATCCTACCTAAATAAATCCAAGCAGAAGTTTTAATAGTGTGATTTGGCCACCTGAACATCCTACCTAAATAAATCCAAGCAGTAGTTTTAATAGTGTGATTTGGCCACCTGAACATCCTACCTAAATAAATCCAAGCAGGAAGCATGTTTTAATAGTGTGATTTGGCCACCTGAACATCCTACCTAAATAAATCCAAGCAGTAAGATTTTAATAGTGTGATTTGGCCACCTGAACATCCTACCTAAATAAATCCAAGCAGGAAGCATGTTTTAATAGTGTGATTTGGCCACCTGAACATCCTACCTAAATAAATCCAAGCAGTAGTTTTAATAGTGTGATTTGGCCACCTGAACATCCTACCTAAATAAATCCAAGCAGGAAGCATGTTTTAATAGTGTGATTTGGCCACCTGAACATCCTACCTAAATAAATCCAAGCAGTAGTTTTAATAGTGTGATTTGGCCACCTGAACATCCTACCTAAATAAATCCAAGCAGAAGCATGTTTTAATAGTGTGATTTGGCCACCTGAACATCCTACCTAAATAAATCCAAGCAGAAGCATGTTTTAATAGTGTGATTTGGCCACCTGAACATCCTACCTAAATAAATCCAAGCAGAAGATGTTTTAATAGTGTGATTTGGCCACCTGAACATCCTACCTAAATAAATCCAAGCAGGAAGCATGTTTTAATAGTGTGATTTGGCCACCTGAACATCCTACCTAAATAAATCCAAGCAGAAGCATGTTTTAATAGTGTGATTTGGCCACCTGAACATCCTACCTAAATAAATCAAGAGAGTTTTAATAGTGATGCACTGAACACCTAAATAAATCCAAGCAGAGTTTTAATAGTGTGATTTGGCCACCTGAACATCCTACCTAAATAAATCCAAGCAGAAGATGTTTTAATAGTGTGATTTGGCCACCTGAACATCCTACCTAAATAAATCCAAGCAGTAGTTTTAATAGTGTGATTTGGCCACCTGAACATCCTACCTAAATAAATCCAAGCAGTAGTTTTAATAGTGTGATTTGGCCACCTGAACATCCTACCTAAATAAATCCAAGCAGGAAGCATGTTTTAATAGTGTGATTTGGCCACCTGAACATCCTACCTAAATAAATCCAAGCAGTAGTTTTAATAGTGTGATTTGGCCACCTGAACATCCTACCTAAATAAATCCAAGCAGTAGTTTTAATAGTGTGATTTGGCCACCTGAACATCCTACCTAAATAAATCCAAGCAGTAGTTTTAATAGTGTGATTTGGCCACCTGAACATCCTACCTAAATAAATCCAAGCAGAAGCATGTTTTAATAGTGTGATTTGGCCACCTGAACATCCTACCTAAATAAATCCAAGCGAAGCATGTTTTAATAGTGTGATTTGGCCACCTGAACATCCTACCTAAATAAATCCAAGCGAAGCATGTTTTAATAGTGTGATTTGGCCACCTGAACATCCTACCTAAATAAATCCAAGCGAAGCATGTTTTAATAGTGTGATTTGGCCACCTGAACATCCTACCTAAATAAATCCAAGCGAAGCATGTTTTAATAGTGTGATTTGGCCACCTGAACATCCTACCTAAATAAATCCAAGCTTGAAGCATGTTTTAATAGTGTGATTTGGCCACTGAACATCCTACCTAAATAAATCCAAGCGAAGCATGTTTTAATAGTGTGATTTGGCCACTGAACATCCTACCTAAATAAATCCAAGCGAAGCATGTTTTAATAGTGTGATTTGGCCACCTGAACATCCTACCTAAATAAATCCAAGCAGTAGTTTTAATAGTGTGATTTGGCCACCTGAACATCCTACCTAAATAAATCCAAGCAGAAGCATGTTTTAATAGTGTGATTTGGCCACCTGAACATCCTACCTAAATAAATCCAAGCTGAAGCATGTTTTAATAGTGTGATTTGGCCACCTGAACATCCTACCTAAATAAATCCAAGCTTGAAGCATGTTTTAATAGTGTGATTTGGCCACCTGAACATCCTACCTAAATAAATCCAAGCGAAGCATGTTTTAATAGTGTGATTTGGCCACCTGAACATCCTACCTAAATAAATCCAAGCAGTGTTTTAATAGTGTGATTTGGCCACTGAACATCCTACCTAAATAAATCCAAGCAGAAGCATGTTTTAATAGTGTGATTTGGCCACTGAACATCCTACCTAAATAAATCCAAGCGAAGCATGTTTTAATAGTGTGATTTGGCCACCTGAACATCCTACCTAAATAAATCCAAGCGAAGCATGTTTTAATAGTGTGATTTGGCCACCTGAACATCCTACCTAAATAAATCCAAGCAGTAGTTTTAATAGTGTGATTTGGCCACCTGAACATCCTACCTAAATAAATCCAAGCAGAAGCATGTTTAATAGTGTGATTTGGCCACCTGAACATCCTACCTAAATAAATCCAAGCAGAAGCATGTTTTAATAGTGTGATTTGGCCACCTGAACATCCTACCTAAATAAATCCAAGCAGTAAGCATGTTTTAATAGTGTGATTTGGCCACCTGAACATCCTACCTAAATAAATCCAAGCAGTAAGATGTTTTAATAGTGTGATTTGGCCACCTGAACATCCTACCTAAATAAATCCAAGCAGTAAGATGTTTTAATAGTGTGATTTGGCCACCTGAACATCCTACCTAAATAAATCCAAGCAGTAAGTTTTAATAGTGTGATTTGGCCACCTGAACATCCTACCTAAATAAATCCAAGCAGTAGTTTTAATAGTGTGATTTGGCCACCTGAACATCCTACCTAAATAAATCCAAGCAGTAAGCATGTTTTAATAGTGTGATTTGGCCACCTGAACATCCTACCTAAATAAATCCAAGCAGTAAGATGTTTTAATAGTGTGATTTGGCCACCTGAACATCCTACCTAAATAAATCCAAGCAGTAAGATGTTTTAATAGTGTGATTTGGCCACCTGAACATCCTACCTAAATAAATCCAAGCAGAAGCATTTTAATAGTGTGATTTGGCCACCTGAACATCCTACCTAAATAAATCCAAGCAGTAGTTTTAATAGTGTGATTTGGCCACCTGAACATCCTACCTAAATAAATCCAAGCAGAAGCATGTTTAATAGTGTGATTTGGCCACCTGAACATCCTACCTAAATAAATCCAAGCAGTAGTTTTAATAGTGTGATTTGGCCACCTGAACATCCTACCTAAATAAATCCAAGCGAAGCATGTTTTAATAGTGTGATTTGGCCACCTGAACATCCTACCTAAATAAATCCAAGCAGTAGTTTTAATAGTGTGATTTGGCCACCTGAACATCCTACCTAAATAAATCCAAGCAGTAAGCATGTTTTAATAGTGTGATTTGGCCACCTGAACATCCTACCTAAATAAATCCAAGCAGAAGCATGTTTTAATAGTGTGATTTGGCCACCTGAACATCCTACCTAAATAAATCCAAGCAGTAGATGTTTAATAGTGTGATTTGGCCACCTGAACATCCTACCTAAATAAATCCAAGCAGAAGCATGTTTTAATAGTGTGATTTGGCCACCTGAACATCCTACCTAAATAAATCCAAGCAGATTATAGTGTTTCACTGAATCTAAATAATCCAAGCATGTTTTAATAGTGTGATTTGGCCACCTGAACATCCTACCTAAATAAATCCAAGCAGAAGCATGTTTTAATAGTGTGATTTGGCCACCTGAACATCCTACCTAAATAAATCCAAGCGAAGCATGTTTTAATAGTGTGATTTGGCCACCTGAACATCCTACCTAAATAAATCCAAGCGAAGCATGTTTTAATAGTGTGATTTGGCCACTGAACATCCTACCTAAATAAATCCAAGCAGTAGTTTTAATAGTGTGATTTGGCCACCTGAACATCCTACCTAAATAAATCCAAGCGAAGCATGTTTTAATAGTGTGATTTGGCCACTGAACATCCTACCTAAATAAATCCAAGCGAAGCATGTTTTAATAGTGTGATTTGGCCACCTGAACATCCTACCTAAATAAATCCAAGCAGTAGTTTTAATAGTGTGATTTGGCCACCTGAACATCCTACCTAAATAAATCCAAGCTAAGATGTTTTAATAGTGTGATTTGGCCACCTGAACATCCTACCTAAATAAATCCAAGCAGTGTTTTAATAGTGTGATTTGGCCACCTGAACATCCTACCTAAATAAATCCAAGCAGTAGTTTTAATAGTGTGATTTGGCCACCTGAACATCCTACCTAAATAAATCCAAGCAGTAGTTTTAATAGTGTGATTTGGCCACCTGAACATCCTACCTAAATAAATCCAAGCTTGAAGCATGTTTTAATAGTGTGATTTGGCCACTGAACATCCTACCTAAATAAATCCAAGCAGTAGTTTTAATAGTGTGATTTGGCCACCTGAACATCCTACCTAAATAAATCCAAGCAGTAGTTTTAATAGTGTGATTTGGCCACCTGAACATCCTACCTAAATAAATCCAAGCAGTAAGATGTTTTAATAGTGTGATTTGGCCATCTGAACATCCTACCTAAATAAATCCAAGCAGAAGCATGTTTTAATAGTGTGATTTGGCCACCTGAACATCCTACCTAAATAAATCCAAGCAGTAGTTTTAATAGTGTGATTTGGCCACCTGAACATCCTACCTAAATAAATCCAAGCAGTAGTTTTAATAGTGTGATTTGGCCACCTGAACATCCTACCTAAATAAATCCAAGCAGTAGTTTTAATAGTGTGATTTGGCCACCTGAACATCCTACCTAAATAAATCCAAGCAGTAGTTTTAATAGTGTGATTTGGCCATCTGAACATCCTACTAAATAAATCCAAGCAGTAGTTTTAATAGTGTGATTTGGCCATCTGAACATCCTACCTAAATAAATCCAAGCGAAGCATGTTTTAATAGTGTGATTTGGCCACCTGAACATCCTACCTAAATAAATCCAAGCAGTAAGCATGTTTTAATAGTGTGATTGGCCACCTGAACATCCTACCTAAATAAATCCAAGCAGTAAGCATGTTTTAATAGTGTGATTTGGCCACCTGAACATCCTACCTAAATAAATCCAAGCAGAAGCATGTTTTATAGTGTGATTTGGCCACCTGAACATCCTACCTAAATAAATCCAAGCAGAAGCATGTTTTAATAGTGTGATTTGGCCACTGAACATCCTACCTAAATAAATCCAAGCAGTAGTTTTAATAGTGTGATTTGGCCACCTGAACATCCTACCTAAATAAATCCAAGCAGCAGTTTTAATAGTGTGATTTGGCCATCTGAACATCCTACCTAAATAAATCCAAGCAGAAGCATGTTTTAATAGTGTGATTTGGCCATCTGAACATCCTACCTAAATAAATCCAAGCAGGAAGATGTTTAATAGTGTGATTTGGCCACCTGAACATCCTACCTAAATAAATCCAAGCAGTAAGCATGTTTTAATAGTGTGATTTGGCCATCTGAACATCCTACCTAAATAAATCCAAGCTAAGCATGTTTTAATAGTGTGATTTGGCCACCTGAACATCCTACCTAAATAAATCCAAGCAGTAAGCATGTTTTAATAGTGTGATTTGGCCACCTGAACATCCTACCTAAATAAATCCAAGCAGTAAGATGTTTTAATAGTGTGATTTGGCCACCTGAACATCCTACCTAAATAAATCCAAGCAGTAAGATGTTTAATAGTGTGATTTGGCCACTGAACATCCTACCTAAATAAATCCAAGCAGTAAGATGTTTTAATAGTGTGATTTGGCCACCTGAACATCCTACCTAAATAAATCCAAGCTGAAGCATGTTTTAATAGTGTGATTTGGCCACCTGAACATCCTACCTAAATAAATCCAAGCAGTGTTTTAATAGTGTGATTTGGCCACCTGAACATCCTACCTAAATAAATCCAAGCAGAAGCATGTTTTAATAGTGTGATTTGGCCATCTGAACATCCTACCTAAATAAATCCAAGCAGTAAGCATGTTTTAATAGTGTGATTTGGCCACCTGAACATCCTACCTAAATAAATCCAAGCAGAAGATGTTTTAATAGTGTGATTTGGCCACCTGAACATCCTACCTAAATAAATCCAAGCAGAAGATGTTTTAATAGTGTGATTTGGCCACCTGAACATCCTACCTAAATAAATCCAAGCAGTAAGCATGTTTTAATAGTGTGATTTGGCCACCTGAACATCCTACCTAAAAATAAATTTTTAATGTGATTCCACTAAACTAAAATCCAAGCAGTAAGATTTTAATAGTGTGATTTGGCCACCTGAACATCCTACCTAAATAAATCCAAGCAGAAGATGTTTTAATAGTGTGATTTGGCCACCTGAACATCCTACCTAAATAAATCCAAGCAGAAGCATGTTTTAATAGTGTGATTTGGCCACCTGAACATCCTACTAAATAAATCCAAGCAGAGTTTTATGTGATTTGCACCTAAATCCTAATAATCCAAGCTGAAGCATGTTTTAATAGTGTGATTTGGCCACCTGAACATCCTACCTAAATAAATCCAAGCGAAGCATGTTTTAATAGTGTGATTTGGCCACCTGAACATCCTACCTAAATAAATCCAAGCTTGAAGCATGTTTTAATAGTGTGATTTGGCCACCTGAACATCCTACCTAAATAAATCCAAGCAGGAAGCATGTTTTAATAGTGTGATTTGGCCACCTGAACATCCTACTAAATAAATCCAAGCTTGAAGCATGTTTTAATAGTGTGATTTGGCCACCTGAACATCCTACTAAATAAATCCAAGCAGTAGTTTTAATAGTGTGATTTGGCCATCTGAACATCCTACCTAAATAAATCCAAGCAGTAGTTTTAATAGTGTGATTTGGCCATCTGAACATCCTACCTAAATAAATCCAAGCTGAAGCATGTTTTAATAGTGTGATTTGGCCACCTGAACATCCTACCTAAATAAATCCAAGCGAAGCATGTTTTAATAGTGTGATTTGGCCACCTGAACATCCTACCTAAATAAATCCAAGCAGAAGCATGTTTTAATAGTGTGATTGGCCACTGAACATCCTACCTAAATAAATCCAAGCAGTAGCATGTTTATAGTGTGATTTGGCCACCTGAACATCCTACCTAAATAAATCCAAGCAGTAAGCATGTTTTAATAGTGTGATTTGGCACCTGAACATCCTACTAAATAAATCCAAGCAGAAGCATGTTTTAATAGTGTGATTTGGCCACCTGAACATCCTACCTAAATAAATCCAAGCAGTAGTTTAAAGTGATTTGCATCCAAAAAAAAAAAAGTTTATAGTGTGATTTGGCCACCTGAACATCCTACCTAATAAATCCAAGCGAGATGTTTTAATAGTGTGATTTGGCCACCTGAACATCCTACCTAAATAAATCCAAGCGAAGCATGTTTTAATAGTGTGATTTGGCCACCTGAACATCCTACCTAAATAAATCCAAGCAGAAGCATGTTTAATAGTGTGATTTGGCCACTGAACATCCTACCTAAATAAATCCAAGCTTGAAGCATGTTTTATAGTGTGATTTGGCCACCTGAACATCCTACCTAAATAAATCCAAGCAGTAAGGATGTTTTAATAGTGTGATTTGGCCATCTGACATCCTACCTAAATAAATCCAAGCTTGAAGCATGTTTTAATAGTGTGATTTGGCCACCTGAACATCCTACCTAAATAAATCCAAGCTTGAAGCATGTTTAATAGTGTGATTTGGCCACCTGAACATCCTACCTAAATAAATCCAAGCAGTAGATGTTTAATAGTGTGATTTGGCCACCTGAACATCCTACCTAAATAAATCCAAGCTTGAAGCATGTTTTATAGTGTGATTTGGCCACCTGAACATCCTACCTAAATAAATCCAAGCAGAAGCATGTTTAATAGTGTGATTTGGCCACCTGAACATCCTACCTAAATAAATCCAAGCTGAAGCATGTTTTAATAGTGTGATTTGCCACCTGAACATCCTACCTAAATAAATCCAAGCGAAGCATGTTTTGAATAGTGTGATTTGGCCACCTGAACATCCCTACCTAAATAAATCCAAGCAGGAAGCATGTTTTGATAGTGTGATTGGCCACCTGACATCCTACCTAAATAAATCCAAGCAGAGCATGTTTTAATAGTGTGATTTGGCCACCTGAACATCCTACCTAAATAAATCCAAGCAGAAGCATGTTTTATAGTGTGATTGGCCACCTGAACATCCTACCTAAATAAATCCAAGCTTGAAGCATGTTTTGATAGTGTGATTTGGCCATCTGAACATCCTACCTAAATAAATCCAAGCAGAAGCATGTTTAATAGTGTGATTTGGCCACCTGAACATCCTACCTAAATAAATCCAAGCTGAAGCATGTTTTAATAGTGTGATTTGGCCATCTGAACATCCTACCTAAATAAATCCAAGCAGTAGTTTTAATAGTGTGATTTGGCCACTGAACATCCTACCTAAATAAATCCAAGCAGAAGCATGTTTTGATAGTGTGATTGGCCACTGAACATCCTACCTAAAAAATCCAAGCAGAAGCATTTTATAGTGTGATTTGGCCACTGAACATCCTACTAAATAAATCCAAGCATGAAGCATGTTTAATAGTGTGATTTGGCCATCTGAACATCCTACTAAATAAATCCAAGCAGTAGTTTTAATAGTGTGATTTGGCCACTGAACATCCTACCTAAATAAATCCAAGCTTGAAGCATGTTTTAATAGTGTGATTTGGCCACCTGAACATCCTACCTAAATAATCCAAGCGAAGCATGTTTATAGTGTGATTTGGCCACCTGAACATCCTACCTAAATAAATCCAAGCTTGAGCATGTTTTAATAGTGTGATTTGGCCACCTGAACATCCTACCTAAATAAATCCAAGCTTGAAGCATGTTTAATAGTGTGATTTGGCCACCTGACATCCTACCTAAATAAATCCAAGCTTAAGCATGTTTTAATAGTGTGATTTGGCACTGAACATCCTACCTAAATAAATCCAAGCAGAAGATGTTTTAATAGTGTGATTTGGCCACTGAACATCCTACCTAAATAAATCCAAGCAGTAGCATGTTTTAATAGTGTGATTTGGCCACTGAACATCCTACCTAAATAAATCCAAGCAGTAAGCATGTTTTAATAGTGTGATTTGGCCACCTGAACATCCTACCTAAATAAATCCAAGCAAGTGTTTTAATAGTGTGATTTGGCCATCTGAACATCCTACCTAAATAAATCCAAGCAGAAGCATGTTTATAGTGTGATTTGGCCACCTGAACATCCTACCTAAATAAATCCAAGCTAAGCATGTTTTAATAGTGTGATTTGGCCACCTGAACATCCTACCTAAATAATCCAAGCTGAAGCAGTTTTTAATAGTGTGATTTGGCCACTGAACATCCTACCTAAATAAATCCAAGCTTATTAGTAAGCATGTTCTTAATAGTGTGATTTGGCCATCTGAACATCCTACCTAAATAATCCAAGCAGTAGTTTTGATAGTGTGATTTGGCCACCTGAACATCCTACCTAAATAAATCCAAGCTTAAGCATGTTTTAATAGTGTGATTTGGCCATCTGAACATCCGCTACCTAAATACAATCCAGCAGTATGTTTTAATAGTGTGATTTGGCATCTGACCATCCTACCTAAATAAATCCAAGCAGAAGCATGTTTAATAGTGTGATTTGGCCACCTGAACATCCTACCTAAATAAATCCAAGCAGTAAGATGTTTTTAATAGTGTGATTTGGCCATCCTGAACATCCTACCTAAATAAATCCAAGCTTAAGCATGTTTTATAGTGTGATTTGGGCCACCTGAACATCCTACCTAAATAAATCCAAGCTTGAAGTCATGTTTTATAGTGTGATTTGGCCACCTGAACATCCTACCTAAATAAATCCAAGCAGTAGTGTTTAATAGTGTGATTTGGCCACTGAACATCCTACCTAAATAAATCCAAGCAGTAAGCATTTTTAATAGTGTGATTTGGCCACCTGAACATCCTACCTAAATAAATCCAAGCAGGAGCATGTTTTGAATAGTGTGATTTGGCCACTGAACATCCTACTCTAATAAATCCAAGCAGTAAGATGTTTAATAGTGTGATTTGGCCATCTGAACATCCTACCTAAATAAATCCAAGCAGTAGTTTTAATAGTGTGATTGGCCACCTGAACATCCTACCTAAATAAATCCAAGCAGAAGATTTTTAATAGTGTGATTGGCCACCTGAACATCCTACCTAAATAAATCCAAGCAGTAAGCATGTTTAATAGTGTGATTTGGCCATCTGAACATCCTACCTAAACAAATCCAAGCAGTAAGCATGTTTTAATAGTGTGATTTGGCCACCTGAACATCCTACCTAAATAAATCCAAGCAGTAAGGATGTTTTAATAGTGTGATTTGGCCATCTGAACATCCTACCTAATAAATCCAAGCAGTAGATGTTTAATAGTGTGATTTGGCCACTGAACATCCTACCTAAATAATCCAAGCTTGAAGCATGTTTTAATAGTGTGATTTGGCCACCTGAACATCCTACCTAAATAAATCCAAGCAGAAGCATGTTTTTAATAGTGGATTTCGGCCATCTGAACATCCTACCTAAATAAATCCAAGCGTAAGCATGTTTTAATAGTGTGATTTGGCCATCTGAACATCCTACCTAAATAAATCCAAGCAGTAAGCATGTTTTAATAGTGTGATTGGCCATCTGAACATCCTACTAAAATAAATCCAGCAAGCTGAAGCAGTTTTAATAGTGTGATTTGGCCACCTAACATCCTACCTAAATAATCCAAGCTAAGCATGTTTTAATAGTGTGATTTGGCCACCTGAACATCCTACCTAAATAAATCCAAGCAGTAAGATGTTTTAATAGTGTGATTTGGCCACCTGAACATCTACCTAAATAAATCCAAGCAGTAGTTTTAATAGTGTGATTTGGCCACCTGAACATCCTACCTAAATAAATCCAAGCGTAAGCATGTTTTAATAGTGTGATTGGCCATCTGAACATCCTACCTAAATAAATCCAAGCAGTAGTTTTAATAGTGTGATTTGGCCACTGAACATCCTACCTAAATAAATCCAAGCTTGAAGGCATGTTTTAATAGTGTGATGGCCACCTGAACATCCTACCTAAATAAATCCAAGCAGGCATGTTTTGATAGTGTGATTTGGCCATCTGAACATCCTACCTAAATAAATCCAAGCTGAAGCATGTTTTAATAGTGTGATTTGGCCATCGAACATCCTACCTAAATAAATCCAAGCGAAGATGTAATAGTGTGATTGGCATCTGAACATCCTACTAAATAAATCCAAGCTTGAAGCATGTTTTATAGTGTGATTTGGCCACTGAACATCCTACTAAATAAATCCAAGCAAAGTGTTTTAATAGTGTGATTTGGCCACCTGAACATCCTACCTAAATAAATCCAAGCAGTAAGCATGTTTTAATAGTGTGATTTGGCCATCTGAACATCCTACCTAAATAAATCCAAGCTTGAAGCATGTTTTAATAGTGTGATTTGGCCACCTGAACATCCTACCTAAATAAATCCAAGCTTAAGCATGTTTTAATAGTGTGATTTGGCCACCTGAACATCCTACCTAAATAAATCCAAGCGAAGCATGTTTTGAATAGTGTGATTTGGCCATCTGAACATCCTACCTAAATAAATCCAAGCGAAGCATGTTTAATAGTGTGATTTGGCCACCTGAACATCCTACCTAAATAAATCCAAGCTTGAAGCATGTTTTGATAGTGTGATTTGGCCACCTGAACATCCTACCTAAATAAATCCAAGCTTGAAGCATGTTTTAATAGTGTGATTTGGCCATCTGAACATCCTACCTAAATAAATCCAAGCTAGATGTTTAGTGTGATTTTTATGTGTTGATTGGCCACCTGAACATCCTACCTAAATAAATCCAAGCTGAAGCATGTTTTAATAGTGTGATTTGGCCACCTGACCATCCTACTAATAAATCCAAGCTTGAAGCATGTTTTGATAGTGTGATTTGGCACTGAATCCTACTAAATAAATCCAGCTAAGTTTTAATAGTGTGATTTGCCATCTGAACATCCTACCTAAATAAATCCAAGCGAAGCATGTTTTAATAGTGTGATTTGGCCACCTGAACATCCTACCTAAAAAATCCAAGCAGTAAGCATGTTTTAATAGTGTGATTTGGCCACCTGAACATCCTACCTAAATAAATCCAAGCTTGAAGCATGTTTTAATAGTGTGATTTGGCCACCTGAACATCCTACCTAAATAATCCAAGCTTGAAGCATGTTTTAATAGTGTGATTTGGCCACCTGAACATCCTACCTAAATAAATCCAAGCAGAAGCATTTTTAATAGTGTGATTGGCCACCTGAACATCCTACCTAAATAAATCCAAGCAGAAGCATTTTAATAGTGTGATTGGCCACCTGAACATCCTACCTAAATAAATCCAAGCAGGAAGCATGTTTTAATAGTGTGATTTGGCCACCTGAACATCCTAACTAAATAAATCCAAGCAGTAAGCATGTTTTAATAGTGTGATTTGGCCACCTGAACATCCTACCTAAATAAATCCAAGCAGGAAGCTGTTTTAATAGTGTGATTTGGCCACCTGAACATCCTACCTAAATAAATCCAAGCAGAAGCATGTTTTAATAGTGTGATTTGGCCATCTGACATCCTACCTAAATAAATCCAAGCGAAGCATGTTTTAATAGTGTGATTTGGCCACTGACATCCTACCTAAATAAATCCAAGCAGTAGATTTTAAAGTGTGATTGGCCACTGAACATCTACTAAATAAATCCAAGCAGTAGTTTAATAGTGTGATTTGGCACTGAACATCCTACCTAAATAAATCCAAGCAGAAGCATGTTTTAATAGTGTGATTTGGCACTGAACATCCTACCTAAATAAATCCAAGCAGAAAGCATAGTTTTTAATAGTGTGATTTGGCCACCTGAACATCCTACCTAAATAAATCCAAGCTGGAAGCATGTTTTAATAGTGTGATTTGGCCACCTGAACATCCTACCTAAATAAATCCAAGCAGTAGTTTTAATAGTGTGATTTGCCACTGAACATCCTACCTAAATAAATCCAAGCAGTAAGCATGTTTTAATAGTGTGATTTGGCCATCTGAACATCCTACCTAAATAAATCCAAGCAGTAGTTTTAATAGTGTGATTTGGCCACCTGAACATCCTACCTAAATAAATCCAAGCAGTAGTTTTAATAGTGTGATTTGGCCACCTGAACATCCTACCTAAATAAATCCAAGCAGTAAGCATTTTAATAGTGTGATTTGGCCATCTGAACATCCTACCTAAATAAATCCAAGCAGGAAGCATGTTTTAATAGTGTGATTTGGCCATCTGAACATCCTACCTAAATAAATCCAAGCAGGAAGCATGTTTTAATAGAGTGATTTGGCCATCTGAACATCCTACCTAAATAAATCCAAGCAGTAAGCATGTTTTAATAGGTGATTTGGCCATCTGAACATCCTACCTAATAAATCCAAGCAGTAAGCATGTTTTGATAGTGTGATTTGGCCATCTGAACATCCTACCTAAATAAATCCAAGCAGTAAGCATGTTTTAATAGTGTGATTTGGCCATCTGAACATCCTACCTAAATAAATCCAAGCAGTTAATAGGTATGCATGCATTCTTTGCAGTGTTTAATAGTGTGATTTGGCCACCTGAACATCCTACCTAAATAAATCCAGAAGCATGTTTTAATAGTGATTGGCCACTGACATCCTACTAAATAAATGCGAAGCATGTTTAATAGTGTGATTTGGCCACCTGAACATCCTACCTAAATAAATCCAAGCAGTAAGCATGTTTTAATAGTGTGATTTGGCCACCTGAACATCCTACCTAAATAAATCCAAGCTTAAGCATGTTTTAAATAAAAAAAAAAAGTTAAGTGATTTGGCCACCTGAACATCCTACCTAAATAAATCCAAGCAGTAAGCATGTTTTAATAGTGTGATTTGGCCATCTGAACATCCTACCTAAATAAATCCAAGCAGTAGCTGTTTAATAGTGTGATTTGGCCACCTGAACATCCTACCTAAATAAATCCAAGCAGTAAGCATGTTTTATAGTGTGATTTGGCCATCTGAACATCCTACCTAATAAATCCAAGCGTAAGCATGTTTTAATAGTGTGATTTGGCCATCTGAACATCCTACCTAAATAAATCCAAGCAGTAAGCATGTTTTAATAGTGTGATTTGGCCACCTGAACATCCTAACCTAAATAAATCCAAGCAGTAAGCATGTTTTATAGTGTGATTTGGCCACCTGAACATCCTACCTAAATAAATCCAAGCAGTAGTTTTAATAGTGTGATTTGGCCACCTGAACATCCTACCTAAATAAATCCAAGCAGTAGTTTATAGTGTGATTTGGCCACCTGACCTCCTACTAAATAAATCCAAGCATAAGATTTTTATAGTGTGATTTGCCATTGAACATCCTACTAATAAATCCAAGCAGCATGTTTTAATAGTGTGATTTGGCCATCTGAACATCCTACCTAAATAAATCCAAGCAGTAAGGATGTTTTAATAGTGTGATTTGGCCATATGAACATCCTACCTAAATAAATCCAAGCTTGAAGCATGTTTTAATAGTGTGATTTGGCCATATGAACATCCTACCTAAATAAATCCAAGCAGTAAGCATGTTTTAATAGTGTGATTTGGCCATCTGAACATCCTACCTAAATAAATCCAAGCATAAGCATGTTTTAATAGTGTGATTTGGCCACTATGAACATCCTACCTAAATAAATCCAAGCAGTAAGCATGTTTTAATAGTGTGATTTGGCCATATGAACATCCTACCTAAATAAATCCAAGCTTGAAGCATGTTTTAATAGTGTGATTTGGCATTGAACATCCTACCTAAATAAATCCAAGCAGTAAGCATGTTTTAATAGTGTGATTTGGCCACCTGAACATCCTACCTAAATAAATCCAAGCAGTAAGCATGTTTTAATAGTGTGATTTGGCCATATGAACATCCTACCTAAATAAATCCAAGCTTGAAGCATGTTTTAATAGTGTGATTTGGCCATATGAACATCCTACCTAAATAAATCCAAGCAGTAAGGATGTTTTAATACTGTGATTTGGCCACCTTAACATCCTACCTAAATAAATCCAAGCAGTAAGCATGTTTTAATAGTGTGATTTGGCCATCTGAACATCCTACCTAATAAATCCAAGCATAAGCATGTTTAATAGTGTGATTTGGCCACCTGAACATCCTACTAAATAAATCCAAGCAGTAAGCATGTTTTATAGTGTGATTTGGCCATCTGAACATCCTACCTAAATAAATCCAAGCAGTAGTTTTAATAGTGTGATTTGCCACCTGAACATCCTACTAAATAAATCCAACAGTAAGATGTTTTGATAGTGTGATTTGGCCATCTGAACATCCTACCTTAATAAATCCAAGCAGTAAGCATGTTTTAATAGTGTGATTTGGCCATCTGAACATCCTACCTAAATAAATCCAAGCAGTAAGCATGTTTTAATAGTGTGATTTGGCCACCTGAACATCCTACCTAAATAAATCCAAGCAGTAAGATGTTTTGATAGTGTGATTTGGCCACTGAACATCCTACTAAATAAATCCAAGCTTGAAGCATGTTTTAATAGTGTGATTTGGCCACCTGAACATCCTAACTAAATAAATCCAAGCTTAAAGCATGTTTTAATAGTGTGATTTGGCCACCTGAACATCCTACCTAAATAAATCCAAGCAGTAGTTTTAATAGTGTGATTTGGCCATCTGAACATCCTACCTAAATAAATCCAAGCAGTAAGCATGTTTTATAGTGTGATTTGGCCACCTGAACATCCTACCTAAATAAATCCAAGCTTGAAGCATGTTTTAATAGTGTGATTTGGCCACCTGAAATCTACCTAATAAATCCAAGCTGAAGCATTTTAATAGTGTGATTTGCCACCTGAAATCCTAACTAAATAAATCCAAGCTTGAAGCATGTTTTAATAGTGTGATTTGGCCACCTGAACATCCTAACTAAATAAATCCAAGCTTAAAGCATGTTTTAATAGTGTGATTTGGCCACCTGAACATCCTACCTAAATAAATCCAAGCAGGAAGCATGTTTTAATAGTGTGATTTGGCCATCTGAACATCCTACCTAAATAAATCCAAGCAGTAGTTTTAATAGTGTGATTTGGCCATCTGAACATCCTACCTAAATAAATCCAAGCAGTAAGCATGTTTTAATAGTGTGATTTGGCCACCTGAACATCCTACCTAAATAAATCCAAGCTTGAAGCATGTTTTAATAGTGTGATTTGGCCACCTGAACATCCTACCTAAATAAATCCAAGCTTGAAGCATGTTTTAATAGTGTGATTTGGCCACTGAACATCCTACCTAAATAAATCCAAGCTTGAGCATGTTTTAATAGTGTGATTTGGCCACCTGAACATCCTACCTAAATAAATCCAAGCAGTAGTTTTAATAGTGTGATTTGGCCCACCACCTTAAATGCAGTGTTTTTGTGTGTTATACATCCTACCTAAATAAATCCAAGCGAAGCATGTTTTAATAGTGTGATTTGGCCATCTGAACATCCTACCTAAATAAATCCAAGCAGTAGTTTTAATAGAGTGATTTGGCCACCTGAACATCCTACCTAAATAAATCCAAGCAGTAAGCATGTTTTAATAGTGTGATTTGGCCACCTGAACATCCTACCTAAATAAATCCAAGCAGTAGTTTTAATAGTGTGATTTGGCCACCTGAACATCCTACCTAAATAAATCCAAGCAGTAGTTTTAATAGTGTGATTTGGCCACCTGAACATCCTACCTAAATAAATCCAAGCAGTAAGCATGTTTTAATAGTGTGATTTGGCCACCTGAACATCCTACCTAATAAATCCAAGCAGTAAGCATGTTTTAATAGTGTGATTTGGCCACCTGAACATCCTACCTAAATAAATCCAAGCAGTAAGCATGTTTTAATAGTGTGATTTGGCCATCTGAACATCCTACCTAAATAAATCCAAGCAGTAGTTTTAATAGAGTGATTTGGCCACCTGAACATCCTACCTAAATAAATCCAAGCAGTAAGCATGTTTTAATAGTGTGATTTGGCCACCTGAACATCCTACCTAAATAAATCCAAGCAGTAAGATTTTTAATAGTGTGATTGGCCACCTGAACATCCTACCTAAATAAATCCAAGCAGAAGCATGTTTTATAGTGTGATTTGGCCACCTGAACATCCTACCTAAATAAATCCAAGCAGCAGTTTTCATGTGTGATTTGGCCACCTGAACATCCTACCTAAATAATCAGCAAAGCATGTTTTGATAGTGTGATTTGGCCACCTGAACATCCTACCTAAATAAATCCAAGCAGTAGTTTTAATAGTGTGATTTGGCCACCTGACATCCTACCTAATAAATCCAAGCAGTAAGCATGTTTTAATAGTGTGATTTGGCCACCTGAACATCCTACCTAAATAAATCCAAGCAGAAGCATGTTTTGATAGTGTGATTTGGCCACCTGACATCCTACCTAAATAAATCCAAGCTGAGCATGTTTTATAGTGTGATTTGGCCACCTGAACATCCTACTAAATAAATCCAAGCTTAAAGCATGTTTTGATAGTGTGATTTGGCCACCTGAACATCCTAACTAAATAAATCCAAGCAGTAGTTTTAATAGTGTGATTTGGCCACCTGAACATCCTAACTAAATAAATCCAAGCAGTAGTTTTAATAGTGTGATTTGGCCACCTGAACATCCTACCTAAATAAATCCAAGCAGTAAGGATGTTTTAATACTGTGATTTGGCCATCTGAACATCCTACCTAAATAAATCCAAGCAGTAGTTTTAATAGTGTGATTTGGCCACCTGAACATCCTAACTAAATAAATCCAAGCAGTAGTTTTAATAGTGTGATTTGGCCACCTGAACATCCTACCTAAATAAATCCAAGCAGTAGTTTTAATAGTGTGATTTGGCCACCTGAACATCCTACCTAAATAAATCCAAGCTTGAAGCATGTTTTAATAGTGTGATTTGCCATCTGAACCTCCTACCTAAATAAATCCAAGCAGTAAGGATGTTTTAATAGTGTGATTTGGCCATCTGAACATCCTACCTAAATAAATCCAAGCTTGAAGCATGTTTTAATAGTGTGATTTGGCCATATGAACATCCTACCTAAATAAATCCAAGCAGTAAGATGTTTAATAGTGTGATTTGGCCACTGAAATCCTACCTAAATAAATCCAAGCTTGAAGCATGTTTTAATAGTGTGATTTGGCCATCTGAACATCCTACCTAAATAAATCCAAGCAGTAAGCATGTTTTAATAGTGTGATTTGGCCATCTGAACATCCCTACCTAAATAAATCCAAGCAGTAAGCATGTTTTAATAGTGTGATTTGGCCACCTGAACATCCTACCTAAATAAATCCAAGCAGAAGCATGTTTTATAGTGTGATTTGGCCACCTGAACATCCTACCTAAATAAATCCAGCAGTAAGCATGTTTTATAGTGTGATTTGGCCATCTGAACATCCTACCTAAATAAATCCAAGCAGTAAGCATGTTTTGATAGTGTGATTTGGCCATCTGAACATCCTACCTAAATAAATCCAAGCAGTAAGCATGTTTTAATAGTGTGATTTGGCCATCTGAACATCCTACCTAAATAAATCCAAGCAGTAAGCATGTTTTAATAGTGTGATTTGGCCATATGAACATCCTACCTAAATAAATCCAAGCAGTAAGGATGTTTTAATACTGTGATTTGGCCACCTTAACATCCTACCTAAATAAATCCAAGCAGTAAGCATGTTTTGATAGTGTGATTTGGCCACCTGAACATCCTACTAAATAAATCCAAGCAGTAAGCATGTTTTAATAGTGTGATTTGGCCACCTGAACATCCTACCTAAATAAATCCAAGCAGTAAGCATGTTTTATAGTGTGATTTGGCATCTGCATCCTACTAATAAATCCAGCAGTGTTTTATAGTGTGATTGGCCACCTGAACATCCTACCTAAATAAATCCAAGCAGTAGTTTTAATAGTGTGATTTGGCCACCTGAACATCCTAACTAAATAAATCCAAGCAGTAGTTTTAATAGTGTGATTTGGCCACCTGAACATCCTACCTAAATAAATCCAAGCAGTAGTTTTAATAGTGTGATTTGGCCATCTGAACATCCTACCTAAATAAATCCAAGCTTGAAGCATGTTTTATAGTGTGATTTGGCCATCTGAACATCCTACCTAAATAATCCAAGCAGTAAGATTTTATAGTGTGATTTGGCCACTGAACATCCTACCTAAATAAATCCAAGCTTGAAGCATGTTTTATAGTGTGATTTGGCCACTGAAATCCTACCTAAATAAATCCAAGCGTAAGCATGTTTTAATAGTGTGATTTGGCCATCTGAACATCCTACCTAAATAAATCCAAGCTGAAGCATGTTTTATAGTGTGATTTGGCCACCTGAACATCCTACCTAAATAAATCCAAGCAGTAAGCATGTTTTAATAGTGTGATTTGGCCATCTGAACATCCTACCTAATAAATCCAAGCAGTAAGCATGTTTTGATAGTGTGATTTGGCCACCTGAACATCCTACCTAAATAAATCCAAGCAGTAAGCATGTTTTAATAGTGTGATTTGGCCATCTGAACATCCTACCTAAATAAATCCAAGCTTGAAGCATGTTTTAATAGTGTGATTTGGCCACCTGAACATCCTACCTAAATAAATCCAAGCAGTAAGCATGTTTTGATAGTGTGATTTGGCCACCTGAACATCCTACCTAAATAAATCCAAGCTTGAAGCATGTTTTAATAGTGTGATTTGGCCACCTGAACATCCTACTAAATAAATCCAAGCAGTAAGTGAATTGATTTAAAAAAAAAAATAGTGTGATTTGGCCACTGAACATCCTACTAAATAAATCCAAGCAGTAGTTTTATAGTGTGATTTGGCCACCTGAACATCCTACCTAAATAAATCCAAGCAGTAGTTTTAATAGTGTGATTTGGCCACCTGAACATCCTAACTAATAAATCCAAGCAGTAGTTTTAATAGTGTGATTTGGCCACCTGAACATCCTACTAAATAAATCCAAGCAGTAGATGTTTTAATAGTGTGATTTGGCCACCTGAACATCCTACCTAAATAAATCCAAGCAGTAGTTTTAATAGTGTGATTTGGCCACCTGAACATCCTACTAAATAAATCCAAGCAGTAGTATGTTGATTGCATGACATCTACCTAATAAATCCAGCAGTGTAAGTGATTTGGCCACCTGAACATCCTACCTAAATAATCCAAGCTTGAAGCATGTTTTATAGTGTGATTTGGCCACCTGAACATCCTACCTAAATAAATCCAAGCTTGAAGCATGTTTTAATAGTGTGATTTGGCCACCTGAACATCCTACCTAAATAAATCCAAGCTTAAGCATGTTTTATAGTGTGATTTGGCCACCTGAACATCCTACCTAAATAAATCCAAGCAGTAGTTTTAATAGTGTGATTTGGCCACCTGAACATCCTACCTAAATAAATCCAAGCTTGAAGCATGTTTTAATAGTGTGATTTGGCCACCTGACATCCTACCTAAATAATCCAAGCAGTAGTTTTAATAGTGTGATTTGGCCACCTGAACATCCTACCTAATAAATCCAAGCTTGAAGCATGTTTTAATAGTGTGATTTGGCCACTGAACATCCTACCTAAATAAATCCAAGCTTGAGCATGTTTTAATAGTGTGATTTGGCCACCTGAACATCCTACCTAATAAATCCAAGCAGTAGTTTTAATAGTGTGATTTGGCCACCTGAACATCCTACCTAAATAAATCCAAGCTTGAAGCATGTTTTCATAGTGTGATTTGGCCACCTGAACATCCTACCTAAATAAATCCAAGCAGAAGCATGTTTTAATAGTGTGATTTGGCCACCTGAACATCCTACCTAAATAAATCCAAGCAGTAGTTTTAATAGTGTGATTTGGCCACCTGAACATCCTACCTAAACAAATCCAAGCAGTAGTTTTAATAGTGTGATTTGGCCACCTGAACATCCTAACTAAATAAATCCAAGCAGTAAGCATGTTTTGATAGTGTGATTTGGCCACCTGAACATCCTACCTAAATAAATCCAAGCAGGAAGCATGTTTTAATAGAGTGATTTGGCCACCTGAACATCCTACCTAAATAAATCCAAGCAGTAGTTTTAATAGTGTGATTTGGCCACCTGAACATCCTAACTAAATAAATCCAAGCAGTAGTTTTAATAGTGTGATTTGGCCACCTGAACATCCTACCTAAAAATCCAAGCAGTAGTTTTAATAGTGTGATTTGGCCACCTGAACATCCTACTAAATAAATCCAAGCAGTAAGCATGTTTTGATAGTGTGATTTGGCCACCTGAACATCCTACCTAAATGAATCCAAGCTTGAAGCATGTTTTAATAGTGTGATTTGGCCACCTGAACATCCTACCTAAATAATCCAAGCAGTAAGGATGTTTTAATAGTGTGATTTGGCCACCTGAACATCCTACCTAAATAAATCCAAGCAGTAGTTTTTAATAGTGTGATTTGGCCACCTGAACATCCTACCTAAACAAATCCAAGCAGAAGATGTTTTAATACTGTGATTTGGCCACCTGACCATCCTACCTAAATAAATCCAAGCAGTAGTTTTAATAGTGTGATTTGGCCACCTGAACATCCTACCTAAATAAATCCAAGCAGTAAGGATGTTTTAATAGTGTGATTTGGCCACCTGACATCCTACCTAAATAAATCCAAGCAGTAGTTTTAATAGTGTGATTTGGCCACCTGAACATCCTACCTAAATAATCCAAGCTGAAGCATGTTTTAATAGTGTGATTTGGCCACCTGAACATCCTACCTAATAAATCCAAGCTTAAGCAGTTTTAATAGTGTGATTTGGCCACCTGAACATCCTACCTAAATAAATCCAAGCAGTAAGCATGTTTTAATAGTGTGATTTGGCCACCTGAACATCCTACCTAAATAAATCCAAGCTTGAAGCATGTTTTAATAGTGTGATTTGGCCATCTGAACATCCTACCTAAATAAATCCAAGCAGTAGTTTTAATAGTGTGATTTGGCCACCTGAACATCCTACCTAAATAAATCCAAGCTTAAGCATGTTTTATAGTGTGATTTGGCCACTGAACATCCTACCTAAATAATCCAAGCAGTAGTTTTAATAGTGTGATTTGGCCACCTGAACATCCTACCTAAATAAATCCAAGCTTGAAGCATGTTTTAATAGTGTGATTTGGCCACCTGAACATCCTACCTAAATAAATCCAAGCAGTAAGATTTTTCATAGTGTGATTTGGCCATCTGAACATCCTACCTAAATAAATCCAAGCTTGAAGCATGTTTTAATAGTGTGATTTGGCCATCTGAACATCTTACCTAAATAAATCCAAGCAGTAGTTTTAATAGTGTGATTTGGCCACCTGAACATCCTACCTTAATAAATCCAAGCAGTAGTTTTAATAGAGTGATTTGGCCACCTGAACATCTTACCTAAATAAATCCAAGCAGTAGTTTTAATAGAGTGATTTGGCCACCTGAACATCCTACCTAAATAAATCCAAGCAGTAAGCATGTTTTGATAGTGTGATTTGGCCATCTGAACATCCTACCTTAATAAATCCAAGCAGTAAGCATGTTTTAATAGTGTGATTTGGCCATCTGAACATCCTACCTAAATAAATCCAAGCAGTAAGCATGTTTTAATAGTGTGATTTGGCCACCTGAACATCCTACCTAAATAAATCCAAGCAGTAAGCATGTTTTAATAGTGTGATTTGGCCATCTGAACATCCTACCTAAATAAATCCAAGCAGTAGTTTTAATAGAGTGATTTGGCCACCTGAACATCCTACCTAAATAAATCCAAGCAGTAAGCATGTTTTGATAGTGTGATTTGGCCATCTGAACATCCTACCTAAATAAATCCAAGCTTGAAGCATGTTTTAATAGTGTGATTTGGCCACCTGAACATCCTAACTAAATAAATCCAAGCTTAAAGCATGTTTTGATAGTGTGATTTGGCCACCTGAACATCCTAACTAAATAAATCCAAGCAGTAGTTTTAATAGTGTGATTTGGCCACCTGAACATCCTACCTAAATAAATCCAAGCAGTAGTTTTAATAGTGTGATTTGGCCACCTGAACATCCTACCTAAATAAATCCAAGCTTGAAGCATGTTTTAATAGTGTGATTTGGCCATCTGAACATCCTACCTAAATAAATCCAAGCAGTAAGGATGTTTTAATACTGTGATTTGGCCACCTTAACATCCTACCTAAATAAATCCAAGCAGTAAGGATGTTTTAATACTGTGATTTGGCCATCTGAACATCCTACCTAAATAAATCCAAGCAGTAAGGATGTTTTAATACTGTGATTTGGCCATCTGAACATCCTACCTAAATAAATCCAAGCAGTAAGGATGTTTTAATAGTGTGATTTGGCCACCTGAACATCCTACCTAAATAAATCCAAGCAGTAAGCATGTTTTATAGTGTGATTTGGCCATCTGAACATCCTACCTAAATAAATCCAAGCAGTAGTTTTAATAGTGTGATTTGGCCACCTGAACATCCTACCTAAATAAATCCAAGCAGTAAGCATGTTTTGATAGTGTGATTTGGCCATCTGAACATCCTACCTAAATAAATCCAAGCAGTAAGCATGTTTTGATAGTGTGATTTGGCCACCTGAACATCCTACCTAAATAAATCCAAGCAGTAAGCATGTTTTAATAGTGTGATTTGGCCATCTGAACATCCTACCTAAATAAATCCAAGCAGTAAGCATGTTTTGATAGTGTGATTTGGCCACCTGAACATCCTACCTAAATAAATCCAGAGCATGTTTAGTGTGATTTGCCACTGCATCCTACCTTTCCAGCAGTAAGCATGTTTTATAGTGTGATTTGGCCACCTGAACATCCTACCTAAATAAATCCAAGCAGTAGCATGTTTTGATAGTGTGATTTGGCCACCTGAACATCCTAACTAAATAAATCCAAGCAGTAAGCATGTTTTGATAGTGTGATTTGGCCATCTGAACATCCTACCTAAATAAATCCAAGCAGTAGTTTTGATAGTGTGATTTGGCCACCTGAACATCCTAACTAAATAAATCCAAGCAGTAGTTTTAATAGTGTGATTTGGCCATCTGAACATCCTACCTAAATAAATCCAAGCAGTAGTTTAATAGTGTGATTTGGCACCTGAACATCCTACCTAAATAAATCCAAGCAGTAAGTGTTTTATAGTGTGATTGGCCACCTGAACATCCTAACTAAATAAATCCAAGCAGTAGTTTTAATAGTGTGATTTGGCCACGAAACCACTAAAAAAAAGAAATAGTTGATGCCTACAATAAATCCAAGCGAAGCATTTTATGTGTGATTGGCACCTGAACATCCTACCTAAATAAATCCAAGCTTGAAGCATGTTTTGATAGTGTGATTTGCCCACCTGAACATCCTACCTAAATAAATCCAAGCTTGAAGCATGTTTTAATAGTGTGATTTGGCCACCTGAACATCCTACCTAAATAAATCCAAGCAGTAGTTTTAATAGTGTGATTTGGCCACCTGAACATCCTACCTAAATAAATCCAAGCTTGAAGCATGTTTTAATAGTGTGATTTGGCCACCTGAACATCCTACCTAAATAAATCCAAGCTTGAAGCATGTTTTAATAGTGTGATTTGGCCACCTGAACATCCTACCTAAACAAATCCAAGCAGTAAGGATGTTTTAATAGTGTGATTTGGCCACCTGAACATCCTACCTAAATAAATCCAAGCAGTAGTTTTAATAGTGTGATTTGGCCACCTGAACATCCTAACTAAATAAATCCAAGCAGTAGTTTTAATAGTGTGATTTGGCCACCTGAACATCCTACCTAAATAAATCCAAGCAGTGTTTTAATAGTGTGATTTGGCCACCTGAACATCCTAACTAAATAAATCCAAGCAGTAAGCATGTTTTGATAGTGTGATTTGGCCACCTGAACATCCTACCTAAATGAATCCAAGCTTGAAGCATGTTTTAATAGTGTGATTTGGCCACCTGAACATCCTACCTAAATAAATCCAAGCAGTAAGGATGTTTTAATAGTGTGATTTGGCCACCTGAACATCCTACCTAAACAAATCCAAGCAGTAAGGATGTTTTAATAGTGTGATTTGGCCACCTGAACATCCTACCTAAACAAATCCAAGCAGTAAGGATGTTTTAATACTGTGATTTGGCCACCTGACCATCCTACCTAAATAAATCCAAGCAGTAGTTTTAATAGTGTGATTTGGCCACCTGAACATCCTACCTAAATAAATCCAAGCTTGAAGCATGTTTTAATAGTGTGATTTGGCCACCTGAACATCCTACCTAAATAAATCCAAGCTTGAAGCATGTTTTAATAGTGTGATTTGGCCACCTGAACATCCTACCTAAATAAATCCAAGCAGTAAGGATGTTTTAATAGTGTGATTTGGCCACCTGAACATCCTACCTAAATAAATCCAAGCAGGAAGCATGTTTTGATAGTGTGATTTGGCCATCTGAACATCCTACCTAAATAAATCCAAGCAGGAAGCATGTTTTGATAGTGTGATTTGGCCACCTGAACATCCTACCTAAATAAATCCAAGCAGTAGTTTTAATAGTGTGATTTGGCCACCTGAACATCCTACCTAAATAAATCCAAGCTTGAAGCATGTTTTAATAGTGTGATTTGGCCACCTGAACATCCTACCTAAATAAATCCAAGCAGTAGTTTTCATAGTGTGATTTGGCCATCTGAACATCCTACCTAAATAAATCCAAGCAGTAAGCATGTTTCAATAGTGTGATTTGGCCACCTGAACATCCTACCTAAATAAATCCAAGCTTGAAGCATGTTTTAATAGTGTGATTTGGCCATCTGAACATCCTACCTATCGATATGTACGATGTAGCCATTAACCACCTAAGGTAGCATATTTTGATAAGGTAGCATGGATTGATAGACTAGACCATAAATTTACGCTACGGTAGGATGTTTTGACAAGGTATGACGTTTTGTCAGAACACCGGCTCCATTCAATTTATGTTTTGATGCGCCAGTGCAGACATTGGGTGGGTGTTTTGTTATGATTGTACATGATATGCAAAATCATGCAGATAAACATATCAGTAGCAGCCTCCTGATTTACGTACTGTAATAGTGTTTGTTCAGACAGAAACATACATTTAAGTTTTACTGTTTATTCTCTGAAGTGTAGCCAGAGCAGTTTATCTGATTGCACATTGTTCTGTATGTATAACAACATATGGCTAATAGTTTTGGTTTGTCTGTAGCTCTGCTTGTGTTATCAGTCACATGCTCTAGCAGTTCATACAAAGAGGAACCATGTGGCTTCAGCAACAGAAGTTGATGGCCATTAAGATTTCTCTCTCACTTAGCAGTCCAGACTGCAATTGCAGTACACATTTCTCATATGTTGGTTTTGTTCATATTGGGTTAAGAGGGGTTTTTAGGATAGATCTTAAATACTCATGAGGATTGTTTAAGTTAACCGACTTGAAAGTAGTGACATTATAATCTTCTCAGGACGGAGAAAAGACCAAACTTGGAGTGGGCTGAGACATAGCAGCAGTAATGCCAGACATGCTGCTTGCTAATCTAAGGTTAGTTGGAGTGCTGACTAATACTGACATTCTTCTAGTGTCAAGCGACCTTAACCCACTGAATATTTATGGAGGTCTTAAAGCATCAGTAGTCACAACAATTATGCATTCTAACAATGCAAAAGCACAGTTCTAAATAGAAGAACTGGATCATATGTGAAAAGAAACTCCTTAAAACACACAAGTTTCTGAATATTTTTCGTAATTTGCACAACCATTTCTTTCAGTCATTCTGCAAAAAAGAATGCTTAAAACCATATTGCTCATGGGGACATTTTGATATTGCAATTATATCACCTTGGAGCTTTGCTTTTAAGTAACAGGCATTGTTATACTGTCTCTTAATAATGTGAAAATATACATCAACCCTCAAATAATTACATTTTGACCTATCTGATTTTGTTTTGCTCATTTTTATTCAGGTCTGTTGGCCCTCACAAGTCAACTAAAATATGGCACACATAGATTTTACACAAAACCCCAGGATAGTCCATTCTCTATATGACAATTAACTAACAGTACAATAGTGTCCCAAAGCCCCAATTATTCCTAAAACATATTTCTCTTTGACAAGGCTGTAAATTATAACTTCAAAGAACCAGACAGAGACACAAATATGCAAACAACCCCATTTCCAAAAAAGCTTTGCACTGTATAAAATGTAGATATAAACCAAATGAAACTATAAAACCACAACAGAAGATAAATAATATCATACGAGCAAAAAAGATCTTAAGCGAATTGGATCAGGGCTATGTTTACCACTGTGTATCGTACCTCTTTTTTAACAACAGCCTTAAATTTCTGGAACTGAGGAGACCAGCTGGACGTTTGGAGAGAATTTTGTCCCGTCTTGTCTGATATAGATTCCAGATCCTCAACTGTCTTTTTTTTTTTTTTTTTAAATCATACTTTTAATACATATCCACCAAATGTTTTCTTAGATGTGTTGCTGCCATTAAAATGAAAGTTACCTAATATTTTAATACGCATGTGCAAGGATGCTTAAAACCATATTGCTCATGGGGACATTTTGATATTACAATATATCACCTTGGAGCTTTGCTTTTAGTCCTTGCCACTCCAGACATTACAGACTACAGGACCACCAAACCCTCCCCCACATCCTCTTGATGCTCCTTCCTCAACGAGCTCAACAACTTTTATGCTCGTTTGAGCGAGGCAACC
>NW_020329264.1:0-17703 GCF_001858045.2 Oreochromis niloticus | reverse complement strand
CAAGGTACTAAGAGATGCGCACACCAGCTCACCCTCATCTTCACCAGACTCTTCAACCTATCACTGGATCAGGCAGCCATCCCATCCTGTCTAAAATCAGCCACAATCATCCCAGTGCCGAAGAAGTCTCCCATCACCAGCCTGAATGATTACCGCCCTGTGGCCCTCACACCGGTAATCATGAAATGCTTTGAGAGACTAGTCCTTCAACACATCAAGGATTACCTCCCCCCAGAATTCGACCCCCACCAGTTTGCATACCGTGCAAACAGATCCACAGAAGACGCCATCGCCACAGCCCTCCACGCTGTGCTGAGTCACCTAGAGCAGCGGCAGAGCTACGTCCGAATGCTCTTTGTGGACTACAGCTCAGCCTTTAATACTATCATCCCGGACATCCTCATCAACAAACTGGTCAATCTTGGCCTCCCTCCTCTCACATGTGCCTGGATAAAGGATTTCCTCACAAACCGGCCCCAGACTGTGAGACTCGGCCCTCATCTCTCCTCCACTCGCACACTGAGCACCGGCTCCCCACAGGGCTGTGTGCTGAGCCCCCTCCTGTATTCTCTCTACACCCACGACTGCAGTCCGGCCCACAACAACACTCTCATCATCAAGTTTGCTGATGACACCACGGTAGTCGGACTCATCTCGAAGGGAGACGAGGCAGAGTACAGAGAGGAAGTCCTGAAGTTGGCAGCCTGGTGTTCAGAAAACAACCTGGCACTGAACACCAAGAAAACCAAAGAGCTCATTGTTGACTTCAGGAGACACAGCACTGACTTAGCCCCCCTTTACATCAACGGGGAGTGTGTGGAGAGGGTCCACACCTTCCGGTTCCTTGGTGTCCTCATCTCTGCTGACATCTCCTGGACGGAAAACATCTCAGCGGTCATCAAGAAGGTCCAACAGCGGCTGCACTTCCTGAGAGTCCTCAGGAAGTACAAGCTGAACTCCAACCTGCTGCTGACCTTCTACCGCTCGTCCATTGAGAGCCTGCTAACCTACTGCATCACAGTATGGTACGGCAGCTGCACCAAGGCAGATAGAGTGAGGCTTCAGAGTGTGGTCAAGACAGCACAAAAGATCATCGGCTGCCCTCTCCCCTCCCTGATGGACATTTATTCCTCCCGCTGCCTCAGCAGAGCAGCAAACATCATCAAGGACAGCTCCCACCTGGCTTCAACATGTTCAGCCTGCTTCCCTCAGGGAAGCGCTACAGGTGCATCAACACTAAAACCCACAGACTCAAAAACAGTTTCTTCCCCAAAGCGATAACCACCTGAACTCACACATGCACCGATAACACAGCCCCCACTTCCACTTCCTCTATGGACCACCACTATTTATACCAATTCTATGTGCAATAACTGTATATACATAAACACTATTTATACCAATTCCATGTGCAATAACTCAACTGTACATACATAACACTATTTATTACATATTGTTTACGGTTTGTAAATTGTACATTTTATATATATATACATCTTCTCCATGTTAATACTGTCCATATGTATATAGTGCTGCAGAACTGTACACCCCCCCAACATGTTTACACTGAGTAGGAGATGCTCTGTATCTCATTGTACAGCTGTATAATGACAATAAAGGCATTCTATTCTATTCTATTCTATTAAGATAGAGGTCTAGTCTACAATTTCATTTGGTATCTGGTCAGACATAGTCAATCTATTCATTGCAGCCCTGAATGCCAGAAACAGACAGAAATTGTGGCTGAGAACACAGAGGGGAGTTGTACAATTCACAACAATTAACAACCAGCACGATACAATCTCCAGTACTGAGACACAACAATCAGCTGACATAAGTTTAACTGTAAGATTCGGGGGTGTGGGTGGCAGATGGAGGTGTGCTGTGCTGGGGGACTACTAGTCATTTTCTAATTTCCACAATGTGCCAGACACTGTACAAATCATGAGGGGGAGCCATAGGTCAGCAGGTTGTGGCAGGAAGACTGTGAATCCACCACTTCTGCCTTGTCTTGATTTTCTTTTCTTTTTAAATTTATTTATTTTTAAAACTCTTCATCATCAAAGTATCATAATGAGTTTGCTTATTGTTAAAAAGAATGACAAGATACATTTTCCCTTAAAATTACAAGGGGAGTAATATTTATATATCTTCAATACAGATCTTCTACAAAGATCCGTTACAGACCCAGAGGTATTATAAAAAGCACCAAGAAGACTTTGGTAATAACTGGCCACCTCTAGAATGGCTGAAGCAAAAAAAGTTGCTTCAAGCACTGAGCAGGTTGAGAACATTCTTTGGAGGTCCACACTCAGGACCTGGACAGAACTGACACAACATGTGTGTGTGCGTGCGTGCATGTGTGTGTGTGTGTGTGTGCATGTGTGTGTGTGTGTGTGTGTGTGTGTGTGTGTGTGCATGCATGTGTGTGTGTGTGTGTGTGCATGCATGTGTGTGTGTGTGTGTGTGCATGTGTGTGTGTGTGAGAGAGAGAGAGAGAGAGGCCAACCAACACACAAGAAAATGGCAGAAAGCATAATTACCACGCTCATGAGTGATGACTGAGGGAGGAAAGAAAGTGCAGTAAACCAAAATAAGAACAGGAAAACAGGGGAAGAAAGAAACAGAGAAAGAAAGTAAGAAAGAAAGTAAGAAAGAAAGGAAAAGATTACATATAGGGAAAAGAGCTCTTTTTTTCGTCAATGTGGAATAAAAAAAATATGTATTAAAGAAAACCTAAAATGTATAAAATATACCACCAGAACCTTTTTTTTTGTTTTTGTCATCAATAATATGCATTTACAGTACTATGTAAAAGTTCCTGAGGGAGAAAGACAGGCAAAAACAGTTTGTACAGTATTAATCATTTTGAAAGTCAATATTTGGTATGACTTTTAGTCTTCAACGTAGCCTAAAATCTAGCTTTCTTATCATTCTTAAAGTAGTCTTCAGGGATAGGCGCACTGTACAAGGTGAAACACTGTATAATACACTGCCAGTAACACTAATATACATTTTTATATTTAGATAATCAAATTATAATTTTTAATGTGTTGACTACTATATTACTAATCAACTAAGAGGAATACGTACTTTTTTCATGGAGTTGGAAAGAGTGGTGACATTTTTTTATGGTTGAAAAGTCTTTGTAATGTTTACAAACAAGAGATGTACAAGACAATCATCAGCACGCTTGTACATCAGAAAATCATACTTGATATGCACGCGAACCAGCAACACTGAATTACCACCTCATTTACACAGGAAAAAAACCAAAAACCTTTTTATTGATTATAACGAGCAATGTGAAAATAAATGGTGGCTCTCTACAATCTTAGTGTTTCTACAGTGTTGAAGGTATTTCAGATATTGTGTTGTTTTAAAAGCAGCTTTACACTGATCATCATTGGGTTAATTAAATATTTTAACTAGACCTAGATAAGTTAGTATTTAATATTAACTTCTCTATGCTTTCAATAAATAGAAGTTAAGGTCATCAACTCCATCCCGGAAAAAGAAATGTTTGATAATGTTTGGTTTTTGTAAATGTATTTTTTCAAAATTAGTCCAAAAGGTATAAACACAGGGAATCTTACCTGATCCTTCCTCTGTCACCATTCCCAGTCCCTCTGCTTTATTTGCCTCTCAAATGCATTTAGATCCAGAACACTAAAACAAAGACAATATAGTGTGAATCACTACATCCATCACATTTCTGCTCTATTCGTGTTCTTGCCTTGCCCTTGTTTGATGAGTGTTTTCCTTTTCCGTGAATTTATCCCATATGTGCAAGTCTCTGACCAGCAGTTTTATTCCTGGTTTATGTTGAATATTGGTCTCTCATGTGGTTTTCAATGTTTTTATTTCATTGTTGTCTTGAATGCCCCATTATCCATCTCCTTTATGTGTGTATGGTCTGTACATTTGCTCAGTCAGGCTGACATACACTCTTCCAAAATTGACATCTGGTTTTATTTGAGTTGTTTGGTGGCTTTTTTTCTCTCTGCTACAACTGTGCCTTTTACTACCTTCCTAGGAATACTGTCAGCAAATAGAACCAAGTAAAACTTTTGTAGCCAAAATGACAACAACCTCAACATATAAATAAGCATTGAGCTCTTGATATCTTCTTTATTGTGATGGTCTTTTACTATTACAAAGCTTCTTTGTTAGCTAAAATGCTTAAGATGCAATTAAATTATTGAAATATTTTACATATTGCTGTCTGAATTTTAAACTATTCAGTGCAAAATTGTACTAAAATTCATTGCTGGATCAATGGTGATGATATTTCAGAGAAACAACAATAATTTAAACCCTGCTAAAAGAGTTTGTACAGTTTGCCATTTCCTTGAAAAACTTACAAAGTGCTGAGCACACAAAGTTGCCCGCTAGATTAGATTAGATTCATAACATTGCACAAAGTACAACCAAATTTGCAGAAGGTGCTGGCAAATATAACAGAAATAATGATATGAAATATAACACACAACAGTACAAGAGAACACAATAACTAGATTTAATACAATATGAATTACTGCACTACGGTAGAGTGAAGCATGTACTTGTAATGCAAGGTAATACTGTTTTGCTGGTCAGTCAATCAGATAAGTGTTGGCAGAGTTCAGTTCTAGTATGGTTCTGGAACAGAACAGTTCATAAATCTGTTTGTTCATGATTACAGGGACCTGAATGGTCTGCCGAAGTGCAGTAACTTCAACAGGTAATGTGCAAAATGGAATCATGTTTTCTTCTCTGCTAAGGCAGTGAGAGCTGAAAGTTCCCCCAAGAGGCGAGTTTAGAGTACAGCTAGTTTCTGGGAAGACTTTAAGATCCTCTGAAGGGATTTTCTGTCTGCTACTTAGCTGTCAGCACATCTTACAGAGATGCAGAATGGCAATGAAGGGGGAGTTCTCAAGAAGTGTAATCTCTGCAGTGCTTGATAAGTGCTTTCTCTGGACCAGTAGTGATTCTCTAAAGCTTGTATACCAAGAAACTTGAAGACAGGAACTTTTGCACACAGTCTCATCAATGTGTATTTGGTTATGATATTTGTTGTGCCTCCAGTAATCTATCATGAGTTCTTTGGTTTTGGTAGAGCTAAGGGTTGTTCTCTGTATCCCATCCTGGGGCTTCATCTACAAAGGCTGTCACATGTTCTTCTGAGATGTGCCAACCACAGTCTTCTCATCATCAAACTTAGTTGTAATGTGGAAAATTGATTGGGATGCAGAGGGTAGAGAGGATGTAAAAGGAGGTTCAACACACAGCTTATAATGCTGGTGTTCAATGTGACAGTGAAAGAGAAGCAGGGGCCTAATCTAACCATCTGGACGCGATTAGTCAGAAGGTCACTGACCCAGTGGTAGACAGGTGTGAAAGTTGTAAGCCAGTAGGTTGGTGACCAGATCGACAGTAGTGAAAGCTGAATCTAAGTTTACAAAGAGTATCCTTACATATCTTCACTACTGCTCAAGATGGCATAACACAGTATAGAAGGCAGTGGAGATGTCTTGGTGCATGGAAAACTACTTTTATCACATCTCTCTTTTTTTCACATAACACAACAAAGAGTTAGACCCCTACATTATGACAACAAATACTTACTTCAGCCCTGAAATAGGAAATCTTATTTATACTTGCATGACGGCATGAGACCAGCCAGACTCTGAAAGAAGCCCACGTCCTTCTTGTCCTTCAAATATCTAACATTTTCTGTTAAAGATGACACAGTGAAAGCACATAAGATACTGGAGTTTATTCAGATTTGACAAAAACAGTCTACATCTGTCATTAAAATAAAATACTGGTGGTGGTACCCCTCAGCCTCCTAGTAGATACACCTACAGTATGTATTTCAAAATCCTACATCCCCTTCTTCTCAAGTTATCGGATTCGCAAGGTTTTCCAAAAACTTGATCTCTGACTTCTAACTTTGAGGTCAACTTGTCCGAGATTTTTACTACTCCTATGTTATCAGTGTCAAAGTCCTGGATGACTTACTTCTCAAATTAATACATTCACAAGACTTTCAGAAAACTTGACCTCTTACCTTGACCTTCAGGTCAAGGTCAATGAGGTTCAGACTCGTATGAGATTTTTAGTAGATCTGTGTGGAAGGGTGGGGTCTGTGGCTCAGTTGCAGGGGAGGGGTGGTGCAGTTGGTTTAGAGGGCAGTGTGATGGGAGGCTGGCCAACAGAGTTGGAGATCATCAGGGAGGCCCAGATGGCAGCACTTAGCCTTCTGGTTGTAGCAAAACTTACTTTCCTGATGTTCATTGAGTGATCCTAGACCTGCTTCACCACCCTAAGACCACTCCTGTTGGTTCTGGATGGAGCTGAGGGATTGGCCATTTGCCTATGCCAGGTGGCTCCATAAGGCGGTGGCCAGGTGCCTGCAGACTGGCACAATGAAGGGGAAAGGCTGCTGAATATGCTAACATTGGAGAAGTTCACGAGGTGGCTCACAGTGGGAAAAGTGGAACGGGGTCCATTTTCATGTGATACTGGCTGAGGATCACCTGGCGCCGCAGGAGCTGGTGTGGCAACCGCAGCTGGCAGCAAGTTGGCTTGTCCAGGCCCGGAGGAGGAGGCCTCGTGAGGTCCCACTGTAGCCAGCAGCTGTAGTGCACTGGCTGCCAACATTTAATGACACCAACATTTAATGACACCAACATTTAATGACACCAACATGTAATGACGCTTCTTCCTGTGTGGGTTCTCTTGCTTCCCTCAACGAGAGCAGCACATTTGTTGGGGTAGGAGTGCTGGAGTTGCGGCTGGGACATGTCCACTGGGAGTGCCCGCTGATGGAGATGGGCGAGTGTTCCATGTCACTGGCCCTCCAGCGACTTCCTCTGGTCCAGGAGTATACAGTACTCTGGTAAGGTGCCAAGTGAGTACAGACTCAAGTTATCGGATTCGCAAGGTTTGGTGGACTCGGGCTCCACGCAGGCACGCCAGTTGATGGTGCAGAAAAGCCACTGAGAAATGATCTTACAGGCAGCTCATTATAACCCAATTACTGGTCACATGCAATAGAAAAAGGGAACAAATCATGGCCTGTTTTTTTTTTTTTTTTTTGGCATTTGAGGGGATGTGCGCCTGTGGTGTGCATCCAGCCCAGGATACCAGCTATCGAACCAGCCGGCCATTCCAAGAGAGCTGTTGTACTCATTACCACTAATGGAGGGTCCATTTAAGCAAATTGGCATGGATCTCATCTGGCCATTTCACCATAGTGCATGAGGATATCACTTTGTATTACTTTGGTGGATTATGCAACAGATATTCTGAAGTAGTGGCATCCTGAAAGAGATACTGATTGACCAGGGCTTCATGTCTTGTACACTAAAAGAACTGTTTAATTACTGTCCATCAAATATGTTTGGCCAAGAATCCATCACCCTCAGAATGACGGGTTGGTAGAGCGGTTGAACTATTTATTATTTATTCTAATTTTTGCTTCATAACTTTTGCACTGTCCACTTCCTGCTGTGACAAACAAATTTCCCATGTGTGGGACTAATAAAGGTTATCTTATCTTATCTTATCTTAACTAGACTGGAAAGTCTATAATTTTTAAGTGTATTCATTAGGATGAGCGAAATAGAAATTGCAGGCTAGACTCTCATCTTTGCAGTCTGGAGGATCCCTGGGCCTTCACAGAATTTTCTCTTTTTCAGTTACTGTTCAGCAGGAAGTCGTGGGGGTGTTGGACCTAATTAAGGAAAAGTGGAAGGAGGTGGAAGGAAGTGGAGGTCCAAACCTGGCAAAGAATGAAATGTTCTGGACCTGACAGCAGAGCTACACCTGTTGGGGAGGTTAAGACAAGAAAATCTGATCCAGGCCCAGGAACATCAGCAGCAGAAGGGGCGATTGTGGCTCAAGAGTTGGGAGTTTGCCTTGTAATCGGAAGGTTGCCAGTTCGAGCCCCGGCTTGGACAGTCTCGGTCGTTGTGTCCTTGGGCAAGACACTTCACCCGTTGGTCAGAGGCCCGGTGGCACCACTGACAGAACCTTGCCTCTGTCAGTGCACCCCAGGGCGGCTGTGGCTACAATGTAGCTTGCCATCACCAGTGTGTGAATGGGTGGATGACTGAATGTGTAAAGTGCTTTGGGGTCCTTAGGGACTAGTAAAGCACTATACAAATACAGGCCATTTACCAGGCCATTCACCTGTACAATTGGGGAGCTTGGCTGAGATAATTTTCACTGGGAGTTAAAGTACTTGTATTGCTCCCTTTATCCATCTCAAAATTACCTGCCAAGCGGCAAGAACTATTGGTCACAGAGTGAGTGTGAGATGTTGACTATGAAAAGGTGCAGTCGGACAGGGTTGCAGGCTCTCCCCTGCATGGTCACACCACTCTCACAGAGTACCATTTTGAGATGTGCATTGGGGTCTCAGTGCATTCACACCCTTATAGATTGCCTAAGCAGAAAGACAAATTATTCAGAAAGAATTGGCTGTTATCCTGGAGATAGAAGAGTCACAAAACATCTGGTGTAGCCCCATAGTTTTTGTGGTGTAGAAAGCTGGGTCTATATTGTTCTGCGTGGACTACCACAAGGTGAAGGAGGTGTCACAGTTTGACACTTACCCCATGCCTCAGGTACAAGCTTATGGATTGGTTAGGTACTGCTCGTTTTATCATTATGCTGGATTTAATCAAGAGCTACTGGCAGACTTGTCTCTGGACAAAAAAAATGGCCTTCTCCAGTCCATACAGATTGTACCAAATGGTCACACTTCCATTTGGCTTGTTCAGAGCCCCAGCCACTTTCCAGCACTTCACAGACAGGATGCTGTCCACATGCTGCATACGCCACTGCCTAGCTGGATGATCATCCATAGATCCATGGACCATCCATGGTGACATCGAATCATATGCAGCAGGTGGCCTGCAGCCCTGGAGTCCCTGGGGCAGGCAGGGCACACGGCCAACATGAAGAAGTGTGCGGTTGGACAGAGGGAGGTACAGTATCTGGGGTACCACCTGGGAGGCAGGCAGTTGCATTCTCAATGGAGAAAACTACAACCACTGCAAGCTGCCCGCATCTCGGGGCCAAAAGGAGGTGAAGCGGTTGCTGGGGCTGACTGGTTACTATCGTTGGTTCATCTCAACATTTGCGGAGGTCACCAGTCCCTTGACTGATCTCCCCTAAAGGGTGAACCAGATCTTGTCCAGTGGACGGAGCAGTGCCAGACAGTGTAAGTAATGAAGGCTCTGACGCGCCGGACTTTTCTTCCCTTGTGTTCTGCAGACTGACACGTTGAGCAGAGGGCTGGGGGATGTTTCATCCCAGCAAGTAAGAGGGATCGACCATCGCGCTGTCTACATCAGTTGGAAACTCTCAGAACAAGAAACCAGGTAGAGCATGGCAGTGCTGGCGATCCAGTGGGTGGTGGACTCTCTTCGTTATTACCTCCTGGGATGCAGAATTACCCTCTGTTCAGATCGTGCCCCGCTGCAGTGGCTCCACCACATGAAAGATGTCAATGCCTAGATCACCCAGTCATATCTGGCTTGCCAGCCTTATAAGTTCAAGGTGATCCACAGGCCAGGGCCCACATAGTCGGGGCTGATTTTCGCTTCAGGGGAATTTGTAGGCTATGTGGTGGGCCGTGGACTGTGCCTCAGCTGCGGGGGAGGGTGGTGCAGTGGGTTCAGGGGGCAGTGCCAGGACCTAGAGGAGGGACAGGAACTGAGAGCAGATGGCTGCATATGAGGAGGCACCTTCAGTGAGAAATCTGGTGATAACAACCCGGAAAGGCTAAATTGTAAATAAAGAACAGTGCATCTTAAACACTGTGTGTCTTGCTGGGCAACATAACACAAAGGTGTGTTGCAGTACACCATAGTATCAATTTCAGCCCTTACGTCGCTGCATTCTCAAGATTTTCATAAAATTGACCTCTGAACCCGACCTTGAAGCCAAGGTTACTGAGATTTGAACTCATCTGATATCTTAATAGATACACCCATGGTGTCAATTTCAAAATTCTATGTTGCATCATTCTCAAGTTCACAAACGTAGGTGTCCACGTTGCCTGTCCACCCAGGGTGATGACAAAACCTTTTACAACTGAGAGGTAAAAATCTATGAGAAAAATTTAAAATTTCAGTGGAATAGATGCATTATATTTCACACGTACCAGTAACCTTGAATATGCTTTGTATAAATAACATTTGAAAATAGATAATATAGCTATAATCCAGCAGTCAATATAATAACAGTGAAGTAGCGAAGCATTACCTGCTGTACGGTTGAGTTCCCACCATTGAGAATAGCTATGCCCAGTTTCAGAGTAGATGCCACCATGGGACCCATCTCACCTGGAGGAGAGGAACACCCACGTGAAATGACTATCACTAGCATTTGTTAGCTTTTTAAATTTGTTTATACCAAGGCACAATTGAATTCTAACACAAACAAAAACTTTTATTATTTTACTATATGTTTTGCACAGGATATTTTTAAACCAGAATGTCAGAGAGGTATCAACACATCCTGATTATTATCGGTTACAGTTCACATATTGTTATAATGTGAGAAGTACAGAAAAAAAATCAACTGAAAAATCGAGAAGGCTCCCAAACAGTCATATCCAGAACAATTACTTTTAACACATCAATGAGTAAGCAGGCATAGGGATTGGACAGCCTGGTTCTATCACAAGGGCCATAATATATTGCCACCGCTGAGTTACAGTAAAGAGTAGGGGCGATAGGCAAGACTTACCTTTACTAGCACTGATGGTTTGGAGCACCATCTCAGCAGCGCCACGGTCGTGCAGCCGAGCCTGCTGATACAACAGCTTCTGCTTCTCCATCTCTTTTTCCTTTGTTAGAAAGGTGACCATATCATTGCAGACCATCTAAAATGAAACTGCTAAAAACTTGAGGAGACTAGTGGAAGATTCAAGACCGATTGATCACCTACTTCAAAACTCTTCACTTCTCCATCGTCATCCTCTTCATCATGGCAACTCTGAAGGAAGGGAGAAAGGTGAAAAAAAGCATACAAACTACAGACTGATTACTTCGGATAGATATAGCCACATCAGCGACGGGAAGTTCCAAAGCACTGAGGCATCAAACTGAGTATTTTCGGTGTCACCATCTTTGTTTTTTAAACCAGATGTTACGAATGATGGGGAGGGCCGGTATCTGCTGCTTTGTGCAAAGATGAACAAGATGAAACTTGCCAGAGTTCTACAAAATGACCTGCAGAAGGCCCATCCATCCATCTCCCCAAGCAGAGAAGCCCAGACCTCCCTCTCCCCAGCCACCTCCTCCAGCTTGTCCGGGGAAACACCAAGGCGTTCCCAGGCCAGCCGAGAGATATAATCTCTCCAGCGTGTCCTGGGTCTGCCCCGGGCCATCTCCCGGTGGGACATGCCCGGAAAACCTCACCCAGGAGGCGCCCAGGGGACATCCTTGTCAGATGCCCGAACCACCTCAACTGGCTCCTTTCGATGTGGAGGAGCAGCGGCTCTACTCTGGGCCCCTCCCGAATGGCTGAACTTCTCAGCCTATCTCTAAGGGAGAGGCCAGCCACCCTTCAGAGGAAGCTCATTTCCGCCGCTTGTATTCACAATCTCGTTCTTTCGGTCACTACCCACAGCTCGTGACTATAGGTGAGGGTAGATCGAACGGTAAATTAAGGGGCCACTGACATGAATGTCTCTGATCAACAATCAACAAACGACTTTATGATGGTGGCCTGGGGACAGAGCTTCCTCTTGTCAACCCTCTGCTGACTGCCCAGCACGTCTGGCATTTGCCGTAGAATACCAGAATGGTCCACCACTGGTGCCCTGTGCTTTTCACAGATGATAGCAGGTTCACCCTGACACATGTGACAGATGTGAAAGGGTCTAGAGAAGCTGTGGAGAACATTATGCCGCCTGTAACATCGTTCAGTATGACTGGTCTGGGGGAGGCATATCCATGGACAGACGCACAAACCTCTAACAGACTAGGTAATGGCACCCTGACTCCCATTAAGTAATGGGATGAAATCCTTGGACTCACATCAGACCCTATGGTGATGCATTGGATCCTGGGTTCCTCCTGGTGCCTGACAATGCCTGGCCTCATGTGGCTCGAGTATGCATGTAGTTCCTTCGGAATGACAATGCCTGATACCACTAACTGCCCCCCATGCTCGGCTGACATAGATCCAATAAAACACCTCAACTTTTCCAGAAGTTCGGTGATACCCTGGTCCGGATCTGGCAGGAGATCCCCCAGGACACCATCCGTCTTCTCATTAGGAGCATGTCTGTCAGATCTTTCTGTCTGTCAGATCCATGCACACTTTGCCTGGCAAGTGTGCAGTGAGATTGAGTCTCACTGCTTAATTTTTTATCGATGTGTAGGTGTTCACCACAAACAGTTTTTTATTTTTTATTTTGGGAACTTGGTTGATCCTAAAGCTAACACACCATTCTTTTGTGTTTATATATATGTCATGATCCAGGTCAGTGTTCAGTGGTTTTCTGTCCTGGCCTTGCGCTCTGCATCTGCCTTTTGGGGTGGAGCCCTGGTTCAACACCTACACTTCTCCACGCGTTTTCCATCTGTGGCATTCAGCAAGACAGTATTTAAACCAGTTGTTGCCATCAGTTCTTCACCAGTTCGTTTCTTTGTTCATGCCAAGTACTTGATTCTTTTTGTGCCTTTAGCAATCTCGTCAAGTCACCACCTTACTCCTTCCTCTGGACGCTGGTCTCACAGTCAAATCCAGCTTCATTCTGCAACTTGCTTCTCTCGACTTAAATTACTCACTGCTCTCACCTGCTGTCCTCCTGCCTGCTGCTTCCTCTGCATTACTAGAAAACAAGGCTGGAACCCAACTCACTCACTCAACACTCAGAGGGCTACCCGCCTCCAGAGCCACCTGCAAGACTCCTCGTCAGAGATTTCCCTTGCCACGTATTCATGTCTCACCATAGTTTATTCTGTGATTTCAATAAAACTTGTGAAATTTATTTCCGCTCTGTATTGTGTCTGCACTTATGTTCACTCCCACGTATGCTCTCCCGGCCTTGACAGCATGAAGTGTCTGAAGAAATATACCCAGCAGACCCAATTCGGAGTGCAATCACTAAGCAGTGATATATTAACAGTGTCCTAAACCAACAACAACTCTACCATCCAGAAGACTAGTTACTAGTGCAGCTGCTAGTGCTACTGTAACAGTGCAGCTGCTAACATTTGGTTAATTTGCCACAGTTTGGTGCATCTGTTTTTAATTTCTTTTCCCTCTCTTAGCTTTTCAGGCACACTAAACTATTTACACTGAAGGTAGGGGAGGTGCCAGTTGCAATAAGTGATTTGATTAGGCAGTACAGCGCCTGCAAGTAATCCATCAGCCCAAAGCATCATCCCTGGTCGATGACATAACAGCACGCAGAACAATAACAGGTTTTTTTACCGTCTATGCTAAGCCAGCTATGTGAGTTTCAATTCAAAAGTGTTTAGTGTTGGTACTCAGCAACAGATACCTTAGCCATGATGTCTGCGTAGGCCATGTAGAGATGATCCTCATCCAGTTTACTGCAAAAACAAACACATTCACCAAAGTTAGCACAATTATAGCTGTATTAAGGAAAATAATTTTGGTGCACCACTGACTGAAATGACATCTTCTCATTTAACAGTTTTTCATTATTTTGATGAATATTTACATGTTTTATATTTCAGATTCTTTAAAATAGCCGCCCTTTGCTTTGATTACTGCTTTGCACACTCTTGGCATTCTCTCTCCATGAGCTTCATGAGGTGGTCACCTGAAATGGTTTTCCAAAAGTCTTGAAGGAGTTCCCAGAGATGCTGAGCACTTGTTGGTCCTTTTGCCTTCACTCTGTGCTCCATCTCATCCCAAACCATCTCCATTGGGTTTAGGTCAGGTGACTGTGGAGGCCAGGCCTCCATCACTCTCCTTCTTGGTCAAACAGCCCTCGCACAGCCTGGAGGTGTGTTTGGGCTCATTGTACTGTTGGAAAATAAATGACGGTCCAACTAAACACAAACTGGATGAGATGGCATGTCGCTGCAGGATGCTGTGGCAGCCATGCTGGTTCAGTGTGCCTTCAATTTTGAAAAAAATCCCAGCAATGGTGTCACCACCAAAGCACTCCCACACCATCACACCTCCTCCTCCATGCTTCACAGTGGGAACCGTGCATGTGGAGACCATCCGTTCACCTTTTCTGCGTCACACAAAGACACGGTGGGTGGAATCAAAGATCTCAGATTTGGACTCATCAGACCACAGCACAGATTTCCACTGGTCTAATGTCCACTCCTTGTGTTTCTTGGCCCAAACAAATCTCTTCTGCTTGTTGCTTTTCCTTAGTCGTGGTTTCTTAGCAGCTATTTGACCATAAAGGCCTGATTCACACACTCTGAACAGTTGATGTAGAGATGTGTCTGCTACTGGAGCTCTGTGTGGCATCTATCTGGGCTCTAATCTGAGCTGCTGTTAACTTGCGATTTCTGAGCCTCGGGACTCGGATGAATGTATCCTCAGCAGCAGAGGTGACTCTTGGTCTTCCTTTCCTGGGGCGGTCCAGTTTTGTCATAGCGTTTTTTCCTGACTGCACTTGGGGACACATTCAGAGTTTTAGCAATTTCCCAGACTGACTGATGGGCTGTCATTTCTCTTTACTTACCTCATTGGTTGTTGCCATATTATAAATTAATACAGTTGTCAAACAGGGCTGTCAGCTGTGTACCAACCTGACTTCTGCACAACACACCTGATGGTCCCAACCCATTAAGAAGGCAAGAAACTCCACAAATGAACCCTGACAGGCACACCTGTGAAATGAAACCATTTCAGGTGACTACATCACGAAGCTCCTTGAGATAGATGTGCTTGAAGCTGTTGTCCTGTGAGCTGCCTATCACACAAGCTGTTAACTCTCAGAACCTTGTCCTGTGATTCAGTCGTGTCTTTGGGTCTGCAGACCTCTTCCTGTCACAGTTTGTTTCTCAGTGCGTTTGATGGTGAAGGAAACTGTACTCACTGACACTTTGACTTTCTTTGTCAGGACAGACCTACATTTTTAAGTGTTATGATGGTCTCTCTCTCTTCCACTGTTAATGGTCTTTTTCTCACCATTTTTGTAGCAACACACTACTTACTGCAGTACAGTACTGTTCAGCTGATGCTCACAAGGGTATGGCACCAACACTGCTTTATGCAGACAGAGGGGGTTGGAATTAATCCAAGTTGGAACACCTGTAGGAATTAGTAGCAGCAGCTTTCAAGGCTTGATCAACCTTCACTGCTGCAGAACAGCTTTGAATTGTTAACCCATGTTGTGTCCCTGAAAAAGGCCTTTTGGTATAATTCTGAAATGTACATTATTTTCAGTTTTGGGTAACCTAACCTCTGGCAGCTCACCACTTACCTTTGTACCATTTCAAGCTATTCATTGGACTTTAACGACATGAACTGCAACAAATAACTGGAAAAATAGGGACTTTTAACAGGTAGTGTGTAAAATACACACCATTTTCTGTTAGGCTGTTCTGCTGAACAGCTGGATGAGCTGATGCAGGGATCTATGTGTTTGTGTTTCTGCCCCTCCTCTTCCTCAGATGGCTCCTGTTCACCTGGTTTCTGAAATCAACACACATTCACAAAGTGCTAAAACTCTGCTATACACTGAAGAAATTAACACATAATTTGCCTTCAAAACAAGCAAAAATTCCAGAGTAGTCAGAAGAATTCCACTCGTTTTGTTTTTTTAAATGAAATTAACTTACAGCGAGGTCTTCTATGAGTTTATCTTCAAAGTAGTGCTCCTCTGTCTCCATCCAGGACTTTTCATAGCCCTGCAGGAACAAGTTTACAGCCCGGTGCCTAGTATGAGAGAGATACATGGATGACTAATAACTGTTTATCTACCCATCTTCTGCTGCTTATAAAGGGCTGCACTGTAGGTGCAACATATATCCACAACCTTTCCTCACTAGCCCGAGGTGTGGCTGTAGATGAGGGTGGGAAAATAATAAAGTGCAGAATTTTAAATATTTCTTCTTCATTTTACATGTGTGTGTGTTTGAGAACATACCTTGGCAAGTTATAGAGTGGTGCCATCCTGAAGCAAGCGACGACATCTCTCTTCCTCTGTTTTGAAAGCAGTTTGTGCCACACAGCCTTCTTACTGCGCTGAGGATGCTCCACCTGAAGACACAAACTGAACCACTCAGTATACTAGATATTTAGTTGGTGTACCTTACCATCTGGAAGCCATATTATCCTGGAGAAGTATGTGGTCAGCTTTAATGAAGACCAATCAGCTAGTTTAAGAGGACCGTGGGTACCTTAAAGCTATACTCTCTACGTTGGCACAAAAATGCGCAAAATCAACTCACACTTGAATATATAGACCTGCTCCAGGTGGAAGAGGACATGACCAATATCCAGGATTCTCTCCACAGTCTTCTCTGGGTCAGTAGTATCCTCATAGTGGTTTGGGAGGTCTCTGTACAGAGCCATCTGCCAACGAATTGCTGGGTCTCTGACTTTGTAAGACACACAGAGGAAATGCATGACTCTATTGGCCCATTCACAAGGTTAAGCACCTTTGTGAATATATAATATATAGTACCAACCAACATCTACCAACTGGTTTACATCTGTCTCGACTTTAACAAAACAAAAGCCAAAACACAGAAACACCACATGTAAAGCTCATGATTCAGTAGCTTGTATAACTACCTTGCTGGCAATAACTTGAATTGGTTGTTTTTTTGTATGACTTCGTAAGTCTTTAAAATCATTGTGGCAGAATTTTGGCCCACCCTTGTTTATAACGTTGCTTCAGTTGATTTAGGTTTGAAGCCATTCATTTACGCACAGCACTCTTAAGGTCCTGCTACTTTCAGTATTTCAGTCACTCTATAACTTCAGATTCAGTTCTTTCTCCTGCTGGTGTGTTTGGGATCATTGTCCTGTTTCCTGACCCAGTGTGGGTGAAGCTTTAGCTGTCAAGTAGATGGCTTCACATATGACTCTGGAATATACAGTGTATCAAAAATAAATCATACACTTTCAAAGGCTGTATTTTAAGCTTACACTAAATTTAAAATACATGGCTGAATATAAAGTTTTACATACAAAATGTTCAATGTTTATGAATAATCAATGAAATACGTCATCCCATAGTTCACTGTAGTCACTGCAGCCACTGCTGTTGTAATGCAATTGTTCCGGGTGAATGGCTGCAGAATGAAAGCACTTTGAAATCGAATGATTCTTTTTGATACAGCCTGTACTCTCCCGTACAGACGAGTTTAGTGATGTTAGTGGGATAGGGGCTATGTGGAGTGATAGAGTTCCTTCAATCACTTGTTGACAGATTGAATTCCTATTCTATATCTTTCGGATAACCTATGATATCACTGTGAAGTAGCCTTATTTATCTTATGGACATAAAGGTTCATCAGTTCGTTTAGGTCCTCTTACTCTAGATTTGTGTGAAATTTAAACTGAATCTGAGTACTTGACTCTAAATTTTGCGAGTTTGCCCACCGACCATCAAAATCGAATCACTTCATCCTTGTGCCAGATTTGAAGAATTTCTCTTAAACCAGTCTTTGACATTACTTTCACAAGAATAAGATAAACTGACAACAACCTGACACCATGGCAAAATCTAAGCCCAGAGGCATAATG
>NW_020329263.1:0-17376 GCF_001858045.2 Oreochromis niloticus | reverse complement strand
TGCCTGGATAAAGGATTTCCTCACAAACCGGCCCCAGACTGTGAGACTCGGCCCTCATCTCTCCTCCACTCGCACACTGAGCACCGGCTCCCCACAGGCTGTGTGCTGAGCCCCCTCCTGTATTCTCTCTACACCCACGACTGCAGTCCGGCCCACAACAACATCTCATCATCAAGTTTGCTGATGACACCACGGTAGTCGGACTCATCTCGAAGGGAGACGACAGAGTACAGAGAGGAAGTCCTGAAGTTGGCAGCCTGGTGTTCAGAAAACAACCTGGCACTGAACACCAAGAAAACCAAAGAGCTCATTGTTGACTTCAGGAGACACAGCACTGACTTAGCCCCCCTTTACATCAACGGGAGTGTGTGGAGAGGGTCCACACCTTCCGGTTCCTTGGTGTCCTCATCTCTGCTGACATCTCCTGGACGGAAAACATCTCAGCGGTCATCAAGAAGTCCAACAGCGGCTGCACTTCCTGAGAGTCCTCAGGAAGTACAAGCTGAACTCCAACCTGCTGCTGACCTTCTACCGCTCGTCCATTGAGAGCCTGCTAACCTACTGCATCACAGTATGGTACGGCAGCTGCACCAAGGCAGATAGAGTGAGGCTTCAGAGTGTGGTCAAGACAGCACAAAAGATCATCGGCTGCCCTCTCCCCTCCCTGATGGACATTTATTCCTCCCGCTGCCTCAGCAGAGCAGCAAACATCATCAAGGACAGCTCCCACCCTGGCTTCAACATGTTCAGCCTGCTTCCCTCAGGGAAGCGCTACAGGTGCATCAACACTAAAACCCACAGACTCAAAAACAGTTTCTTCCCCAAAGCGATAACCACCCTGAACTCACACATGCACCGATAACACAGCCCCCACTTCCACTTCCTCTATGGACCACCACTATTTATACCAATTCTATGTGCAATAACTGTATATACATAAACACTATTATACCAATTCCATGTGCAATAACTCAACTGTACATACATAACACTATTTATTACATATTGTTTACGGTTTGTAAATTGTACATTTTATATATATATACATCTTCTTCCCTATGTTAATACTGTCCATATGTATATAGTGCTGCAGAACTGTACACCCCCCCCCCCAACATGTTTACACTGAGTAGGAGATGCTCTGTATCTCATTGTACAGCTGTATAATGACAATAAAGGCATTCTATTCTATTCTATTCTATTAAGATAGAGGTCTAGTCTACAATTTCATTTGGTATCTGGTCAGACATAGTCAATCTATTCATTGCAGCCCTGAATGCCAGAAACAGACAGAAATTGTGGCTGAGAACACAGAGGGGAGTTGTACAATTCACAACAATTAACAACCAGCACGATACAATCTCCAGTACTGAGACACAACAATCAGCTGACATAAGTTTAACTGTAAGATTCGGGGGTGTGGGTGGCAGATGGAGGTGTGCTGTGCTGGGGGACTACTAGTCATTTTCTAATTTCCACAATGTGCCAGACACTGTACAAATCATGAGGGGGAGCCATAGGTCAGCAGGTTGTGGCAGGAAGACTGTGAATCCACCACTTCTGCCTTGTCTTGATTTTCTTTTCTTTTTAAATTTATTTATTTTTAAAACTCTTCATCATCAAAGTATCATAATGAGTTTGCTTATTGTTAAAAAGAATGACAAGATACATTTTCCCTTAAAATTACAAGGGGAGTAATATTTATATATCTTCAATACAGATCTTCTACAAAGATCCGTTACAGACCCAGAGGTATTATAAAAAGCACCAAGAAGACTTTGGTAATAACTGGCCACCTCTAGAATGGCTGAAGCAAAAAAAGTTGCTTCAAGCACTGAGCAGGTTGAGAACATTCTTTGGAGGTCCACACTCAGGACCTGGACAGAACTGACACAACATGTGTGTGTGCGTGCGTGCATGTGTGTGTGTGTGTGTGCATGTGTGTGTGTGTGTGTGTGTGTGTGTGTGTGCATGCATGTGTGTGTGTGTGTGTGCATGCATGTGTGTGTGTGTGTGTGTGTGTGTGTGTGTGTGTGAGAGAGAGAGAGAGAGAGGCCAACCAACACACAAGAAAATGGCAGAAAGCATAATTACCACGCTCATGAGTGATGACTGAGGGAGGAAAGAAAGTGCAGTAAACCAAAATAAGAACAGGAAAACAGGGGGAAGAAAGAAACAGAGAAAGAAAGTAAGAAAGAAAGTAAGAAAGAAAGGAAAAGATTACATATAGGGAAAAGAGCTCTTTTTTTCGTCAATGTGGAATAAAAAAAAATATGTATTAAAGAAAACCTAAAATGTATAAAAATATACCACCAGAACCTTTTTTTTGTTTTTGTCATCAATAATATGCATTTACAGTACTATGTAAAAGTCCTGAGGGAGAAAGACAGGCAAAAACAGTTTGTACAGTATTAATCATTTGAAAGTCAATATTTGGTATGACTTTTAGTCTTCAACGTAGCCTAAAATCTAGCTTTCTTATCATTTCTTAAAGTAGTCTTCAGGGATAGGCGCACTGTACAAGGTGAAACACTGTATAATACACTGCCAGTAACACTAATATACATTTTTATATTTAGATAATCAAATTATAATTTTTAATGTGTTGACTACTATATTACTAATCAAACTAAGAGGAATACTGTACTTTTTTCATGGAGTTGGAAAGAGTGGTGACATTTTTTATGGTTTGAAAAGTCTTTGTAATGTTTACAAACAAGAGATGTACAAGACAAATCATCAGCACGCTTGTACATCAGAAAATCATACTTGATAATGCACGCGAACCAGCAACACTGAATTACCACCTCATTTACACAGGAAAAAAACCAAAAACCTTTTTATTGATTATAACGAGCAATGTGAAAAATAAATGGTGGCTCTCTACAATCTTAGTGTTTCTACAGTGTTGAAGGTTATTTCAGAATATTGTGTTGTTTTAAAAGCAGCTTTACACTGATCATCATTGGGTTAATTAAATATTTTAACTAGACCTAGATAAGTTAAGTATTTTAATATTAACATTCTCTATGCTTTCAATAAATAGAAAGTTAAGGTCATCAACTCCATCCCGGAAAAAGAAATGTTTGATAATGTTTGGTTTTTGTAAATGTATTTTTTCAAAATTAGTCCAAAAGGTATAAACACAGGGAATCTTACCTGATCCTTCCTCTGTCACCATTCCCAGTCCCTCTGCTTTATTTTGCCTCTCAAATGCATTTAGATCCAGAACACTAAAACAAAGACAAATATAGTGTGAATCACTACATCCATCACATTTCTGCTCTATTCGTGTTCTTGCCTTGCCCTTGTTTGATGAGTGTTTTCCTTTTCCGTGAATTTATCCCATATGTGCAAGTCTCTGACCAGCAGTTTTATTCCTGGTTTATGTTGAATATTGGTCTCTCATGTGGTTTTCAATGTTTTTATTTCATTGTTGTCTTGAATGCCCCATTATCCATCTCCTTTATGTGTGTATGGTCTGTACATTTGCTCAGTCAGGCTGACATACACTCTTCCAAAATTGACATCTGGTTTATTTGAGTTGTTTGGTGGCTTTTTTTTCTCTCTGCTACAACTGTGCCTTTTACTACCTTCCTAGGAATACTGTCAGCAAATAGAACCAAGTAAAACTTTTGTAGCCAAAATGACAACAACCTCAACATATAAATAAGCATTGAGCTCTTGATATCTTCTTTATTGTGATGGTCTTTTACTATTACAAAGCTTCTTTGTTAGCTAAAATGCTTAAGATGCAATTAAATTATTGAAATATTTTACATATTGCTGTCTGAATTTAAACTATTCAGTGCAAAATTGTACTAAAATTCATTGCTGGATCAATGGTGATGATATTTTCAGAGAAACAACAATAATTTAAACCCTGCTAAAAGAGTTTGTACAGTTTGCCATTTCCTTGAAAAACTTACAAAAGTGCTGAGCACACAAAGTTGCCCGCTAGATTAGATTAGATTCATAACATTGCACAAAGTACAACCAAATTTGCAGAAGGTGCTGGCAAATATAACAGAAATAATGATATGAAATATAACACACAACAGTACAAGAGAACACAATAACTAGAATTTAATACAATATGAATTACTGCACTACGGTAGAGTGAAGCATGTACTTGTAATGCAAAGGTAACTACTGTTTTGCTGGTCAGTCAATCAAGATAAGTGTTTGGCAGAGTTCAGTTCTAGTATGGTTCTGGAACAGAAACAGTTCATAAATCTGTTTGTTCATGATTACAGGGACCTGAATGGTCTGCCGAAGTGCAGTAACTTCAACAGGTAATGTGCAAAATGGAATCATGTTTTCTTCTCTGCTAAGGCAGTGAGAGCTGAAAGTTCCCCCAAAGAGGCGAGTTTAGAGTACAGCTAGTTTCTGGGAAGACTTTAAGATCCTCTGAAGGGATTTTCTGTCTGCTACTTAGCTGTCAGCACATCTTACAGAGATGCAGAATGGCAATGAAGGGGGAGTTTCTCAAGAAGTGTAATCTCTGCAGTGCCTTGATAAGTGCTTTCTCTGGACCAGTAGTGATTCTCTAAAGCTTGTATACCAAGAAACTTGAAGACAGGAACTTTTGCCACACAGTCTCCATCAATGTGTATTTGGTTATGATATTTGTTGTGCCTCCAGTAATCTATCATGAGTTCTTTGGTTTTGGTAGAGCTAAGGGTTGTTCTCTGTATCCCATCCTGGGGCTTCATCTACAAAGGCTGTCACATGTTCTTCTGAGATGTGCCAACCACAGTCTTCTCATCATCAAACTTAGTTGTAATGTGGAAAATTGATTGGGATGCAGAGGGTAGAGAGGATGTAAAAGGAGGTTCAACACACAGCTTAATAATGCTGGTGTTCAATGTGACAGTGAAAGAGAAGCAGGGGCCTAATCTAACCATCTGGACGCGATTAGTCAGAAGGTCACTGACCCAGTGGTAGACAGGTGTGAAAGTTGTAAGCCAGTAGGTTTGGTGACCAGATCGACAGTAGTGAAAGCTGAATCTAAGTTTACAAAGAGTATCCTTACATATCTTCACTACTGCTCAAGATGGCATAACACAGTATAGAAGGCAGTGGAGATGTCTTGGTGCATGGAAAACTACTTTTATCACATCTCTCTTTTTTCACATAACACAACAAAGAGTTAGACCCTCTACATTATGACAACAAATACTTACTTCAGCCCTGAAATAGGAAATCTTATTTATACTTGCATGACGGCATGAGACCAGCCAGACTCTGAAAGAAGCCCACGTCCTTCTGTCCTTCAAAAATCTAACATTTTCTGTTAAAGATGACACAGTGAAAGCACAATAAGATACTGGAGTTTATTCAGATTTGACAAAAAACAGTCTACATCTGTCATTAAAATAAAAATACTGGTGGTGGTACCCTCAGCCTCCTAGTAGATACACCTACAGTATGTATTTCAAAATCCTACATCCCCTTCTTCTCAAGTTATCGGATTCGCAAGGTTTTCCAAAAACTTGATCTCTGACTTCTAACTTTGAGGTCAACTTGTCCGAGATTTTTACTACTCCTATGTTATCAGTGTCAAAGTCCTGGATGACTTACTTCTCAAATTAATACATTCACAAGACTTTCAGAAAACTTGACCTCTTACCTTGACCTTCAGGTCAAGGTCAATGAGGTTCAGACTCGTATGAGATTTTAGTAGATCTGTGTGGAAGGGTGGGTCTGTGGCTCAGTTGCAGGGGAGGGTGGTGCAGTTGGTTTAGAGGGCAGTGTGATGGGAGGCTGGCCAACAGAGTTGGAGATCATCAGGGAGGCCCAGATGGCAGCACTTAGCCTTCTGGTTGTAGCAAAAACTTACTTTCCTGATGTTCATTGAGTGATCCTAGACCTGCTTCACCACCCTAAGACCACTCCTGTTGGTTCTGGATGGAGCTGAGGATTGGCCATTTGCCTATGCCAGGTGGCTCCATAAGGCGGTGGCCAGGTGCCTGCAGACTGGCACAATGAAGGGGAAAGGCTGCTGAATATGCTAACATTGGAGAAGTTCACGAGGTGGCTCACAGTGGGAAAAGTGGAACGGGTCCATTTTCATGTGATACTGGCTGAGGATCACCTGGCGCCGCAGGAGCTGGTGTGGCAACCGCAGCTGGCAGCAAGTTGGCTTGTCCAGGCCCGGGGAGGAGGCCTCGTGAGGTCCCACTGTAGCCAGCAGCTGTAGTGCACTGGCTGCCAACATTTAATGACACCAACATTTAATGACACCACATTTAATGACACCAACATGTAATGACGCTTCTTCCTGTGTGGGTTCTCTTGCTTCCCTCAACGAGAGCAGCACATTTGTTGGGGTAGGAGTGCTGGAGTTGCGGCTGGGACATGTCCACTGGGAGTGCCCGCTGATGGAGATGGGCGAGTGTTCCATGTCACTGGCCCTCCAGCGACTTCCTCTGGTCCAGGAGTATACAGTACTCTGGTAAGGTGCCAAGTGAGTACAGACTCAAGTTATCGGATTCGCAAGGTTTGGTGGACTCGGGCTCCACGCAGGCACGCCCAGTTGATGGTGCAGAAAAGCCACTGAGAAATGATCTTACAGGCAGCTCATTATAACCCAATTACTGGTCACATGCAATAGAAAAAGGGAACAAATCATGGCCTGTTTTTTTTTTTTTTTGGCATTTGAGGGATGTGCGCCTGTGGTGTGCATCCAGCCCAGGATACCAGCTATCGAACCAGCCGGCCATTCCAAGAGAGCTGTTGTACTCATTACCACTAATGGAGGGTCCATTTAAGCAAATTGGCATGGATCTCATCTGGCCATTTCACCATAGTGCATGAGGATATCACTTTGTATTACTTTTGGTGGATTATGCAACAGATATTCTGAAGTAGTGGCATCCTGAAAGAGATACTGATTGACCAGGGCTTCATGTCTTGTACACTAAAAGAACTGTTTAATTACTGTCCATCAAATATGTTTGGCCAAGAATCCATCACCCTCAGAATGACGGGTTGGTAGAGCGGTTGAACTATTTATTATTTATTCTAATTTTTGCTTCATAACTTTTGCACTGTCCACTTCCTGCTGTGACAAAACAAATTTCCCATGTGTGGGACTAATAAAGGTTATCTTATCTTATCTTATCTTAACTAGACTGGAAAGTCTATAATTTTAAGTGTATTCATTAGGATGAGCGAAATAGAAATTGCAGGCTAGACTCTCATCTTTTGCAGTCTGGGAGGATCCCTGGGCCTTCACAGAATTTTCTCTTTTTCAGTTACTGTTCAGCAGGAAGTCGTGGGGTGTTGGACCTAATTAAGGAAAAGTGGAAGGATGTGGAAGGAAGTGGAGGTCCAAACCTGGCAAAGAATGAAATGTTCTGGACCTGACAGCAGAGCTACACCTGTTGGGGAGGTTAAGACAAGAAAATCTGATCCAGGCCCAGGAACATCAGCAGCAGAAGGGGCGATTGTGGCTCAAGAGTTGGGAGTTTGCCTTGTAATCGGAAGGTTGCCAGTTCGAGCCCCGGCTTGGACAGTCTCGGTCGTTGTGTCCTTGGGCAAGACACTTCACCCGTTGGTCAGAGGGCCCGGTGGCACCACTGACAGAACCTTGCCTCTGTCAGTGCACCCCAGGGCGGCTGTGGCTACAATGTAGCTTGCCATCACCAGTGTGTGAATGGGTGGATGACTGAATGTGTAAAGTGCTTTGGGTCCTTAGGACTAGTAAAGCACTATACAAATACAGGCCATTTACCAGGCCATTCACCTGTACAATTGGGGAGCTTGGCTGAGATAATTTTCACTGGGAGTTAAAGTACTTGTATTGCTCCCTTTATCCATCTCAAATTACCTGCCAAGCGGCAAGAACTATTGGTCACAGAGTGAGTGTGAGATGTTGACTATGAAAAGGTGCAGTCGGACAGGGTTGCAGGCTCTCCCTGCATGGTCACACCACTCTCACAGAGTACCATTTTGAGATGTGCATTGGGGTCTCAGTGCATTCACACCCTTATAGATTGCCTAAGCAGAAAAGACAAATTATTCAGAAAGAATTGGCTGTTATCCTGGAGATAGAAGAGTCACAAAACATCTGGTGTAGCCCCATAGTTTTTGTGGTGTAGAAAGCTGGGTCTATATTGTTCTGCGTGGACTACCACAAGGTGAAGGAGGTGTCACAGTTTGACACTTACCCCATGCCTCAGGTACAAGCTTATGGATTGGTTAGGTACTGCTCGTTTTATCATTATGCTGGATTTAATCAAGAGCTACTGGCAGACTTGTCTCTGGACAAAAAAAAATGGCCTTCTCCAGTCCATACAGATTGTACCAAATGGTCACACTTCCATTTGGCTTGTTCAGAGCCCAGCACTTTCAGCACTTCACAGACAGGATGCTGTCCACATGCTGCATACGCCACTGCCTAGCTGGATGATCATCCATAGATCCATGGACCATCCATGGTGACATCGAATCATATGCAGCAGGTGGCCTGCAGCCCTGGAGTCCTGGGCAGGCAGGGCACACGGCCAACATGAAGAAGTGTGGTTGGACAGAGGGAGGTACAGTATCTGGGGTACCACTGGGAGGCAGGCAGTTGCATTCTCAAATGGAGAAACTACAACCACTGCAAGCTGCCCGCATCTCGGGCCAAAAGGAGGTGAAGCGGTTGCGGGGCTGACTGGTTACTATCGTTGGTTCATCTCAACATTTGCGGAGGTCACCAGTCCTTGACTGATCTCCCTAAAGGGTGAACCAGATCTTGTCCAGTGGACGGAGCAGTGCAGACAGTTAAGGTAATGAAGGCTCTGACGCCGGACTTTTTCTTCCCTTGTGTTCTGCAGACTGACACGTTGAGCAGAGGGCTGGGGGATGTTTCATCCCAGCAAGTAAGAGGATCGACCATCGCGCTGTCTACATCAGTTGGAAACTCTCAGAACAAGAAACCAGGTAGAGCATGCAGTGCCTGGCGATCCAGTGGGTGGTGGACTCTCTTCGTTATTACCTCCTGGGATGCAGAATTACCCTCTGTTCAGATCGTGCCCCGCTGCAGTGGCTCCACCACATGAAAGATGTCAATGCCTAGATCACCCAGTCATATCTGGCTTGCCAGCCTTATAAGTTCAAGGTGATCCACAGGCCAGGGCCCACATAGTCGGGGCTGATTTTCGCTTCAGGGGAATTTGTAGGGCTATGTGGTGGGCCGTGGACTGTGCCTCAGCTGCGGGGAGGGGTGGTGCAGTGGGTTCAGGGGCAGTGCCAGGACTAGAGGAGGGACAGGAACTGAGAGCAGATGGCTGCATATGAGGAGGCACCTTCAGTGAGAAATCTGGTGATAACAACCGGAAGGCTAAATTGTAAATAAAGAACAGTGCATCTTAAACACTGTGTGTCTTGCTGGCAACATACACAAAGGTGTGTTGCAGTACACCATAGTATCAATTTCAGCCCTTACGTCGCTGCATTCTCAAGATTTTCATAAAATTTGACCTCTGAACCCCGACCTTGAAGCCAAGGTTACTGAGATTTGAACTCATCTGATATCTTTAATAGATACACCCATGGTGTCAATTTCAAATTCTATGTTGCATCATTCTCAAGTTCACAAACGTAGGTGTCCACGTTGCCTGTCCCCAGGGTGATGACAAACCTTTTACAACTGAGAGGTAAAAATCATGAGAAAATTTAAAATTTCAGTGGAATAGATGCATTATATTTCACACGTACCAGTAACCTTGAATATGCTTTGTATAAATAACATTTGAAAATAGATAATATAGCTATAATCCAGCAGTCAATATAAATAACAGTGAAGTAGCGAAGCATTACCTGCTGTACGGTTGAGTTCCCACCATTGAGAATAGCTATGCCCAGTTTCAGAGTAGATGCCACCATGGGACCATCTCACCTGGAGGAGAGGAACACCCACGTGAAATGACTATCACTAGCATTTGTTAGCTTTTTAAATTTGTTTATACAAGGCACAATTGAATTCTAAACACAACAAAAACTTTTATTATTTTACTAATATGTTTTGCACAGGATATTTTTAAACCAGAATGTCAGAGAGTATCAAACATCCTGATTATTATCGGTTACAGTTCACATATTGTTATATGTGAGAAGTACAGAAAAAAATCAACTGAAAATCGAGAAGGCTCCCAAACAGTCATATCCAGAACAAATTACTTTAACACATCAATGAGTAAGCAGCATAGGGATTGGACAGCCTGGTTCTATCACAAGGGCCATAATATATTTGCCACCGCTGAGTTACAGTAAAGAGTAGGGGGCGATAGGCAAGACTTACCTTTACTAGCACTGATGGTTTGGAGCACCATCTCAGCAGCGCCACGGTCGTGCAGCCGAGCCTGCTGATACAACAGCTTCTGCTTTCCATCTCTTTTTCCTTTGTTAGAAAGGTGACACATATCATTGCAGACCATCTAAAAATGAAACTGCTAAAAACTTGAGGAGACTAGTGGAAGATTCAAGACCGATTGATCACCTACTTCAAAACTCTTCACTTCTCCATCGTCATCCTCTTCATCATGGCAACTCTGAAGGAAGGAGAAAGGTGAAAAAAAGCATACAAACTACAGACTGATTACTTCGGATAGATATAGCCACATCAGCGACGGGAAGTTCCAAAGCACTGAGGCATCAAACTGAGTATTTTCGGTGTCACCATCTTTGTTTTTTTAAACAGATGTTACGAATGATGGGAGGCCGGTATCTGCTGCTTTGTGCAAAGATGAACAAGATGAAACTTGCCAGAGTTCTACAAAATGACCTGCAGAAGGCCCATCCATCCATTCCCAAGCAGAGAAGCCCAGACCTCCCTCTCCCAGCCACCTCCTCCAGCTTGTCCGGGAAACACCAAGGCGTTCCCAGGCAGCCGAGAGATATAATCTCTCCAGCGTGTCCTGGGTCTGCCCCGGGGCCATCTCCGGTGGGACATGCCCGGAAAACCTCACCCAGGAGGCGCCCAGGGGACATCCTTGTCAGATGCCCGAACCACCTCAACTGGCTCCTTTCTGTGGAGGAGCAGCGGCTCTACTCTGGGCCCCTCCCGAATGGCTGAACTTCTCAGCCTATCTCTAAGGAGAGGCCAGCCACCTTCAGAGGAAGTCATTTCCGCCGCTTGTATTCACAATCTCGTTCTTTCGGTCACTACCCACAGCTCGTGACTATAGGTGAGGTAGATCGAACGAATTAAGGGGCCACTGACATGAATGTCTCTGATCAACAATCAACAAACGACTTTATGATGGTGGCCTGGGGACAGAGCTTCTCTTGTCAACCCTCTGCTGACTGCCCAGCACCGTCTGGCATTTGCCGTAGAATACCAGAATGGTCCACCACTGGTGCCCTGTGCTTTTCACAGATGATAGCAGGTTCACCCTGAGCACATGTGACAGATGTGAAAGGTCTAGAGAAGCTGTGGAGACATTATGCCGCCTGTAACATCGTTCAGTATGACTGGTCTGGGGGAGGCATATCCATGGACAGACGCACAAACCTCTAACAGACTAGGTAATGGCACCCTGACTCCCATTAAGTAATGGGATGAAATCCTTGACTCACATCAGACCCTATGGTGATGCATTGGATCCTGGGTTCCTCCTGGTGCCTGACAATGCCTGGCCTCATGTGGCTCGAGTATGCATGTAGTTCCTTCGGAATGACAATGCCTGATACCACTAACTGCCCCCCATGCTCGGCTGACATAGATCCAATAAACACCTCAACTTTTCCAGAAGTTCGGTGATACCCTGGTCCGGATCTGCAGGAGATCCCCCAGGACACCATCCGTCTTCTCATTAGGAGCATGTCTGTCAGATCTTTCTGTCTGTCAGATCCATGCACACTTTGCCTGGCAAAGTGTGCAGTGAGATTGAGTCTCACATGCTTTAATTTTTATTCGATGTGTAGGTGTTCACCACAAACAGTTTTTTTTTTTTATTTTGGGAACTTGGTTGATCCTAAAGCTAAACACACCATTCTTTGTGTTATATATATGTCATGATCCAGGTCAGTGTTCAGTGGTTTTCTGTCCTGGCCTTGCGCTCTGCATCTGCCTTTTGGGTGGAGCCCTGGTTCAACACCTACACTTCTCCACGCGTTTTCCATCTGTGGCATTCAGCAAGACAGTATTTAAAACCAGTGTTGCCATCAGTTCTTCACCAGTTCGTTTCTTTGTTCATGCCAAGTACTTGATCTCTTTTGTGCCTTTAGCAATCTCGTCAAGTCACACCTTACTCCTTCCTCTGGACGCTGGTCTCCACAGTCAAATCCCAGCTTCATTCTGCAACTTGCTTCTCTCGACTTAAATTACTCACTGCTCTCACCTGCCTGTCCTCCTGCCTGCTGCTTCCTCTGCATTACTAGAATACAAGGCTGGAACCCAACTCACTCACTCAACACTCAGAGGCTACCCGCCTCCAGAGCCACCTGCAAGACTCCTCGTCAGAGATTTCCCTGCCACGTATTCATGTCTCACCATAGTTTATCTGTGATTTCAATAAAACTTGTGAAATCTTATTTCGCTCTGTATTGTGTCTGCACTTATGTTCACTCCCACGTACTGCTCTCCCGGCTTGACAGCATGAAGTGTCTGAAGAAATATACCCAGCAGACCAATTCGGAGTGCAATCACTAAGCAGTGATATATTAACAGTGTCCTAAACCAACAACAACTCTACCATCCAGAAGACTAGTTACTAGTGCAGCTGCTAGTGCTACTGTTAACAGTGCAGCTGCTAACATTTGGTTAATTTGCCACAGTTTGGTGCATCTGTTTTTAATTTTTTTCCCTCTCTTAGCTTTTCAGGCCACACTAAACTATTCTACACTGAAGGTAGGGGAGGTGCCAGTTGCAATAAGTGATTTGATTAGGCAGTACAGCGCCCTGCAAGTAATCCATCAGCCCAAAAGCATCATCCCTGGTCGATGACATAAACAGCACGCAGAACAATAACAGGTTTTTTACCGTCTATGCTAAGCCAGCTATGTGAGTTTCAATTCAAAAGTGTTTAGTGTTGGTACTCAGCAACAGATACCTTAGCCATGATGTCTGCGTAGGCCATGTAGAGATGATCCTCATCCAGTTTACTGCAAAACAAACACATTCACCAAGTTAGCACAATTATAGCTGTATTAAGGAAATAATTTTGGTGCACCACTGACTGAAATGACATCTTCTCATTTAACAGTTTTTCATTATTTTGATGAATATTACATGTTTTATATTTCAGATTCTTTAAAATAGCCGCCCTTTGCTTTGATTACTGCTTTGCACACTTGGCATTCTCTCTCCATGAGCTTCATGAGGTGGTCACCTGAAATGGTTTTCCAAAAGTCTTGAAGGAGTTCCCAGAGATGCTGAGACTTGTTGGTCCTTTTGCCTTCACTCTGTGCTCCATCTCATCCCAAACCATCTCCATTGGGTTTAGGTCAGGTGACTGTGGAGGCCAGGCCTCCATCACTCTCCTTCTTGGTCAAACAGCCTCGCACAGCTGGAGGTGTGTTTGGGCTCATTGTACTGTTGGAAAAATAAATGACGGTCCAACTAAACACAAACTGGATGAGATGGCATGTAGCTGCAGGATGCTGTGGCAGCCATGCTGGTTCAGTAGTGCTTCAATTTGAAAAAATCCAGCAATGGTGTCACACCAAAGCACTCCCACACCATCACACCTCCTCCTCCATGCTTCACAGTGGGAACCGTGCATGTGGAGACCATCCGTTCACCTTTTCTGCGTCACACAAAGACACGGTGGGTGGAATCAAAGATCTCAGATTTGGACTCATCAGACCACAGCACAGATTTCCACTGGTCTAATGTCCACTCCTTGTGTTTTTGGCCAAACAATCTCTTCTGCTTGTTGCTTTTCCTTAGTCGTGGTTTCTTAGCAGCTATTTGACCATAAAGGCCTGATTCACACACTCTGAACAGTTGATGTAGAGATGTGTCTGCTACTGGAGCTCTGTGTGGCATCTATCTGGGCTCTAATCTGAGCTGCTGTAACTTGCGATTTCTGAGCCTCGGGACTCGGATGAATGTATCCTCAGCAGCAGAGGTGACTCTTGGTCTTCCTTTCCTGGGGCGGTCCAGTTTTGTCATAGCGTTTTTTTGCTGACTGCACTTGGGACACATCAGAGTTTTAGCAATTCCCAGACTGACTGATGGGCTGTCATTTCTCTTTACTTACCTCATTGGTTGTTGCCATATTATAAATTATACAGTTGTCAAACAGGGCTGTCAGCTGTGTACCAACCTGACTTCTGCACAACACACCTGATGGTCCCAACCCATTAAGAAGGCAAGAAACTCCACAAATGACCCTGACAGCACACCTGTGAAATGAAACCATTTCAGGTGACTACATCACGAGCTCCTTGAGATAGATGTGCTTGAAGCTGTTGTCCTGTGAGCTGCCTATCACACAAGCTGTTAACTCTCAGAACCTTGTCTGTGATTCAGTCGTGTCTTTGGGTCTGCAGACCTCTTCCTGTCACAGTTTGTTTCTCAGTGCGTTTGATGGTGAAGGAAACTGTACTCACTGACACTTTGACTTTCTTTGTCAGGACAGACCTACATTTTTAAGTGTTATGATGGTCTCTCTTCTCTTCCACTGTTAATGGTCTTTTTCTCACCATTTTTGTAGCACACACTACTTACTGCAGTACAGTACTGTTCAGCTGATGCTCACAAGGGTATGGCACCAACACTGCTTTATGCAGACAGAGGGGTTGGAATTAATCCAAGTTGGAACACCTGTAGGAATTAGTAGCAGCAGCTTTCAAGGCTTGATCAACCTTCACTGCTGCAGAACAGCTTTGAATTGTTAACCATGTTGTGTCCCTGAAAAAGGCCTTTTGGTATAATTCTGAAATGTACATTATTTTTCAGTTTTGGGTAACCTAACCTCTGGCAGCTCACCACTTACCTTTGTACCATTTCAAGCTATTCATTGGACTTTAACGACATGAACTGCAACAATAACTGGAAAATAGGGACTTTAACAGGTAGTGTGTAAAATAACACCATTTTTCTGTTAGGGCTGTTCTGCTGAACAGCTGGATGAGCTGATGCAGGGATCTATGTGTTTGTGTTTCTGCCCTCCTCTTCTCAGATGGCTCCTGTTCACCTGGTTTCTGAAATCAACACATTCACAAAGTGCTAAAACTCTGCTATACACTGAAGAAATTAACACATAATTTGCCTTCAAACAAGTAAAAATTCCAGAGTAGTCAGAAGAATTCCACTCGTTTTGTTTTTTAAATGAAATTAATTACAGCGAGGTCTTCTATGAGTTTATCTTCAAAGTAGTGCTCCTCTGTCTCCATCCAGGACTTTTCATAGCCCTGCAGGAACAAGTTTACAGCCCCGGTCCTAGTATGAGAGAGATACATGGATGACTAATAAACTGTTTATCTACCCATCTTCTGCTGCTTATAAAGGGCTGCACTGTAGGTGCAACATATATCACAAACCTTTCCTCACTAGCCGAGGTTGTGGCTGTAGATGAGGGTGGGAAATAATAAAGTGCGAATTTTTAAATATTTCTTCTTCATTTTACATGTGTGTGTGTTTGAGAACATACCTTGGCAAGTTATAGAGTGGTGCCATCCTGAAGCAAGCGACGACATCTCTCTTCCTCTGTTTTGAAAGCAGTTTGTGCCACACAGCCTTCTTACTGCGCTGAGGATGCTCACCTGAAGACACAAACTGAACCACTCAGTATACTAGATATTTAGTTGGTGTACCTTACCATCTGGAAGCCATATTATCCTGGAGAAGTATGTGGTCAGCTTAATGAAGACCAATCAGCTAGTTTAAGAGGACCGTGGGGTACCTTAAAGCTATACTCTCTACGTTGGCACAAAATGCGCAAAATCAACTCACACTTGAATATATAGACCTGCTCCAGGTGGAAGAGGACATGACCATATCCAGGATTCTCTCCACAGTCTTCTCTGGGTCAGTAGTATCCTCATAGTGGTTTGGGAGGTCTCTGTACAGAGCCATCTGCCAACGAATTGCTGGGTCTCTGACTTTGTAAGACACAAGAGGAAATGCATGACTCTATTGGCCCATTCACAAGGTTAAGCACCTTTTGTGAATATATAAATATATAGTACCAACCAACATCTACCAACTGGTTTACATCTGTCTCGACTTTAACAAAACAAAGCCAAAACACAGAAAACACCACATGTAAAGCTCATGATTCAGTAGCTTGTATAACTACCTTGCTGGCAATAACTTGAATTGGTTGTTTTTTGTATGACTTCATAAGTCTTTAAATCATTGGTGCAGATTTTGCCCACCCTTGTTTATAACGTTGCTTCAGTTGATTTAGGTTTGAAGCCATTCATTTACGCACAGCACTCTTAAGGTCTGCTACTTTCAGTATTTCAGTCACTCTATAACTTCAGATTCAGTTCTTTTCTGCTGGTGTGTTTGGGATCATTGTCCTGTTTCCTGACCCAGTGTGGGTGAAGCTTTAGCTGTCAAGTAGATGGCTTCACATATGACTCTGGAATATACAGTGTATCAAAATAAATCATAACTTCAAAAGGCTGTATTTAAGCTTACACTAAATTAAATACATGGCTGAATATAAAGTTTTACATACAAATGTTCAATGTTTATGAATAATCAATGAAATACGTCATCCATAGTTCACTGTAGTCACTGCAGCCACTGCTGTTGTAATGCAATTGTTCGGGTGAATGGCTGCAGAATGAAGCACTTTGAAATCGAATGATTCTTTTTGATACAGCCTGTACTCTCCCGTACAGACGAGTTTAGTGATGTTAGTGGGATAGGGCTTGTGGAGTGATAGAGTTCCTTCAATCACTTGTTGACAGATGAATTCCTATTCTATATCTTTCGGATAACCTGATATCACTGTGAAGTAGCCTTATTTATCTTATGGACATAAAGGTTCATCAGTTCGTTTAGGTCCTCTTACTCTAGATTTGTGAAATTTAAACTGAATCTGAGTACTTGACTCTAAATTTGCGTTTGCCCACCGACCATCAAAATCGAATCACTTCATTCCTTGTGCCAGATTGAAGAATTTCTCTTAAACCAGTCCTTTGACATTACTTTCACAAGAATAAGATAAACTGACAACAACCTGACACCATGGCAAAATCTAAGCCCAGAGCATAATGTGTAAGTATACTTTAAGTAACTTGTGTCCTTTTCTTACCTTTCCTTGTAAATGTAGGTTGTTCCTGATGACCTCTCGAACTTCGTCCTCTGTGTCTTTCTGCAAAAGAATTATTAACTTCGATCAAACAACAGTATTCTGTGACCTACAAAATCCTATCAAAGATGTCATGAGCAAAAAATATTTATTCAGTAATTAGTAATGAAAA
>NW_020329262.1:0-15000 GCF_001858045.2 Oreochromis niloticus | reverse complement strand
GTTTTTGTAAATGTATTTTTTCAAAATTAGTCCAAAAGGTATAAACACAGGGAATCTTACCTGATCCTTCCTCTGTCACCATTCCCAGTCCCTCTGCTTTATTTTGCCTCTCAAATGCATTTAGATCCAGAACACTAAAACAAAGACAAATATAGTGTGAATCACTACATCCATCACATTTCTGCTCTATTCGTGTTCTTGCCTTGCCCTTGTTTGATGAGTGTTTTCCTTTTCCGTGAATTTATCCCATATGTGCAAGTCTCTGACCAGCAGTTTTATTCCTGGTTTATGTTGAATATTGGTCTCTCATGTGGTTTTCAATGTTTTTATTTCATTGTTGTCTTGAATGCCCCATTGTCCATCTCCTTTATGTGTGTATGGTCTGTACATTTGCTCAGTCAGGCTGACATACACTCTTCCAAAATTGACATCTGGTTTATTTGAGTTGTTTGGTGGCTTTTTTTCTCTCTGCTACAACTGTGCCTTTTACTACCTTCCTAGGAATACTGTCAGCAAATAGAACCAAGTAAAACTTTTGTAGCCAAAATGACAACAACTCAACATATAAATAAGCATTGAGCTCTTGATATCTTCTTTATTGTGATGGTCTTTTACTATTACAAAGCTTCTTTGTTAGCTAAAATGCTTAAGATGCAATTAAATTATTGAAATATTTTACATATTGCTGTCTGAATTTAAACTATTCAGTGCAAAATTGTACTAAAATTCATTGCTGGATCAATGGTGATGATATTTTCAGAGAAACAACAATAATTTAAACCCTGCTAAAAGAGTTTGTACAGTTTGCCATTTCCTTGAAAAACTTACAAAAGTGCTGAGCACACAAAGTTGCCCGCTAGATTAGATTAGATTCATAACATTGCACAAAGTACAACCAAATTTGCAGAAGGTGCTGGCAAATATAACAGAAATAATGATATGAAATATAACACACAACAGTACAAGAGAACACAATAACTAGAATTTAATACAATATGAATTACTGCACTACGGTAGAGTGAAGCATGTACTTGTAATGCAAAGGTAACTACTGTTTTGCTGGTCAGTCAGTCAAGATAAGTGTTTGGCAGAGTTCAGTTCTAGTATGGTTCTGGAACAGAAACAGTTCATAAATCTGTTTGTTCATGATTACAGGGACCTGAATGGTCTGCCAAGTGCAGTAACTTCAACAGGTAATGTGCAAAATGGAATCATGTTTTCTTCTCTGCTAAGGCAGTGAGAGCTGAAAGTTCCCCCAAAGAGGCGAGTTTAGAGTACAGCTAGTTTCTGGAAGACTTTAAGATCCTCTGAAGGATTTTCTGTCTGCTACTTAGCTGTCAGCACATCTTACAGAGATGCAGAATGGCAATGAAGGGGGAGTTTCTCAAGAAGTGTAATCTCTGCAGTGCCTTGATAAGTGCTTTCTCTGGACCAGTAGTGATTCTCTAAAGCTTGTATACCAAGAAACTTGAAGACAGGAACTTTTGCCACACAGTCTCCATCAATGTGTATTTGGTTATGATATTTGTTGTGCCTCCAGTAATCTATCATGAGTTCTTTGGTTTTGGTAGAGCTAAGGGTTGTTCTCTGTATCCCATCCTGGGGCTTCATCTACAAAGGCTGTCACATGTTCTTCTGAGATGTGCCAACCACAGTCTTCTCATCATCAAACTTAGTTGTAATGTGGAAAATTGATTGGGATGCAGAGGGTAGAGAGGATGTAAAAGGAGGTTCAACACACAGCTTAATAATGCTGGTGTTCAATGTGACAGTGAAAGAGAAGCAGGGGCCTAATCTAACCATCTGGACGCGATTAGTCAGAAGGTCACTGACCCAGTGGTAGACAGGTGTGAAAGTTGTAAGCCAGTAGGTTTGGTGACCAGATCGACAGTAGTGAAAGCTGAATCTAAGTTTACAAAGAGTATCCTTACATATCTTCACTACTGCTCAAGATGGCATAACACAGTATAGAAGGCAGTGGAGATGTCTTGGTGCATGGAAAACTACTTTATCACATCTCTCTTTTTTTCACATAACACAACAAAGAGTTAGACCCTCTACATTATGACAACAAATACTTACTTCAGCCCTGAAATAGGAAATCTTATTTATACTTGCATGACGGCATGAGACCAGCCAGACTCTGAAAGAAGCCCACGTCCTTCTTGTCCTTCAAATAATCTAACATTTTCTGTTAAAGATGACACAGTGAAAGCACAATAAGATACTGGAGTTTATTCAGATTTGACAAAAAAGTCTACATCTGTCATTAAAATAAAAATACTGGTGGTGGTACCCCTCAGCCTCCTAGTAGATACACCTACAGTATGTATTTCAAAATCCTACATCCCTTCTTCTCAAGTTATCGGATTCGCAAGGTTTTCCAAAAACTTGATCTCTGACTTCTAACTTTGAGGTCAACTTGTCCGAGATTTTTACTACTCCTATGTTATCAGTGTCAAAGTCCTGGATGACTTACTTCTCAAATTATTCACAAGACTTTCAGAAAACTTGACCTCTTACCTTGACCTTCAGGTCAAGGTCAATGAGGTTCAGACTCGTATGAGATTTTTAGTAGATCTGTGTGGAAGGGTGGGGTCTGTGGCTCAGTTGCAGGGGAGGGGTGGTGCAGTTGGTTTAGAGGGCAGTGTGATGGGAGGCTGGCCAACAGAGTTGGAGATCATCAGGGAGGCCCAGATGGCAGCACTTAGCCTTCTGGTTGTAGCAAAAACTTACTTTCCTGATGTTCATTGAGTGATCCTAGACCTGCTTCACCACCCTAAGACCACTCCTGTTGGTTCTGGATGGAGCTGAGGGATTGGCCATTTGCCTATGCCAGGTGGCTCCATAAGGCGGTGGCCAGGTGCCTGCAGACTGGCCAATGAAGGGGAAAGGCTGCTGAATATGCTAACATTGGAGAAGTTCACGAGGTGGCTCACAGTGGGAAAAGTGGAACGGGTCCATTTTCATGTGATACTGGCTGAGGATCACCTGGCGCCGCAGGAGCTGGTGTGGCAACCGCAGCTGGCAGCAAGTTGGCTTGTCCGGGCCCGGAGGAGGAGGCCTCGTGAGGTCCCACTGTAGCCAGCAGCTGTAGTGCACTGGCTGCCAACATTTAATGACACCAACATTTAATGACACCAACATTTAATGACACCAACATGTAATGACGCTTCTCCTGTGTGGGTTCTCTTGCTTCCCTCAACGAGAGCAGCACATTTGTTGGGGTAGGAGTGCTGGAGTTGCGGCTGGGACATGTCCACTGGGAGTGCCCGCTGATGGAGATGGGGCGAGTGTTCCATGTCACTGGCCCTCCAGCGACTTCCTCTGGTCCAGGAGTATACAGTACTCTGGTAAGGTGCCAAGTGAGTACAGACTCAAGTTATCGGATTCGCAAGGTTTGGTGGACTCGGGCTCCACGCAGGCACGCCCAGTTGATGGTGCAGAAAAGCCACTGAGAAATGATCTTACAGGCAGCTCATTATAACCCAATTACTGGTCACATGCAATAGAAAAAGGGAACAAATCATGGCCTGTTTTTTTTTTTTTTTTGGCATTTGAGGGGATGTGCGCCTGTGGTGTGCATCCAGCCCAGGATACCAGCTATCGAACCAGCCGGCCATTCCAAGAGAGCTGTTGTACTCATTACCACTAATGGAGGGTCCATTTAAGCAAATTGGCATGGATCTCATCTGGCCATTTCACCATAGTGCATGAGGATATCACTTTGTATTACTTTTGGTGGATTATGCAACAGATATTCTGAAGTAGTGGCATCCTGAAAGAGATACTGATTGACCAGGGCTTCATGTCTTGTACACTAAAAGAACTGTTTAATTACTGTCCATCAAATATGTTTGGCCAAGAATCCATCACCCTCAGAATGACGGGTTGGTAGAGCGGTTGAACTAGGCTGGAAATTCTATAATTTTTAAGTGTATTCATTAGGATGAGCGAAATAGAAATTGCAGGCTAGACTCTCATCTTTTGCAGTCTGGGAGGATCCCTGGGCCTTCACAGAATTTTCTCTTTTTCAGTTACTGTTCAGCAGGAAGTCGTGGGGGTGTTGGACCTAATTAAGGAAAAGTGGAAGGAGTGGAAGGAAGTGGAGGTCCAAACCTGGCAAAGAATGAAATGTTCTGGACCTGACAGCAGAGCTACACCTGTTGGGAGGTTAAGACAAGAAAATCTGATCCAGGCCCAGGCATCAGCAGCAGAAGGGGCGATTGTGGCTCAAGAGTTGGGAGTTTGCCTTGTAATCGGAAGGTTGCCAGTTCGAGCCCCGGCTTGGACAGTCTCGGTCGTTGTGTCCTTGGGCAAGACACTTCACCGTTGGTCAGAGGGCCCGGTGGCACCACTGACAGAACCTTGCCTCTGTCAGTGCACCCCAGGGCGGCTGTGGCTACAATGTAGCTTGCCATCACCAGTGTGTGAATGGGTGGATGACTGAATGTGTAAAGTGCTTTGGGGTCCTTAGGGACTAGTAAAGCACTATACAAATACAGGCCATTTACCTGTACAATTGGGGCTTGGCTGAGATAATTTTCACTGGGAGTTAAAGTACTTGTATTGCTCCCTTTATCCATCTCAAAATTACCTGCCAAGCGGCAAGAACTATTGGTCACAGAGTGAGTGTGGATGTTGACTATGAAAAGGTGCAGTCGGACAGGGTTGCAGGCTCTCCCCTGCATGGTCACACCACTCTCACAGAGTACCATTTTGAGATGTGCATTGGGGTCTCAGTGCATTCACACCCTTATAGATTGCCTAAGCAGAAAAGACAAATTATTCAGAAAGAATTGGCTGTTATCCTGGAGATAGAAGAGTCACAAAACATCTGGTGTAGCCCATAGTTTTTGTGGTGTAGAAAGCTGGGTCTATATTGTTCTGCGTGGACTACCACAAGGTGAAGGAGGTGTCACAGTTTGACACTTACCCCATGCCTCAGGTACAAGCTTATGGATTGGTTAGGTACTGCTCGTTTTATCATTATGCTGGATTTAATCAAGAGCTACTGGCAGACTTGTCTCTGGACAAAAAAAATGGCCTTCTCCAGTCCATACAGATTGTACCAAATGGTCACACTTCCATTTGGCTTGTTCAGAGCCCCAGCCTTTCCAGCACTTCACAGACAGGATGCTGTCCACATGCTGCATACGCCACTGCCTAGCTGGATGATCATCCATAGATCCATGGACCATCCATGGTGACATCGAATCATATGCAGCAGGTGGCCTGCAGCCCTGGAGTCCCTGGGGCAGGCAGGGCACACGGCCAACATGAAGAAGTGTGCGGTTGGACAGAGGGAGGTACAGTATCTGGGGTACCACCTGGGAGGCAGGCAGTTGCATTCTCAAATGGAGAAAACTACAACCACTGCAAGCTGCCCGCATCTCGGGGCCAAAAAGGAGGTGAAGCGGTTGCTGGGGCTGACTGGTTACTATCGTTGGTTCATCTCAACATTTGCGGAGGTCACCAGTCCCTTGACTGATCTCCCCTAAAAGGGTGAACCAGATCTTGTCCAGTGGACGGAGCAGTGCCAGACAGTGTAAGGTAATGAAGGCTCTGACGCGCCGGACTTTTTCTTCCCTTGTGTTCTGCAGACTGACACGTTGAGCAGAGGGCTGGGGGATGTTTCATCCCAGCAAGTAAGAGGGATCGACCATCGCGCTGTCTACATCAGTTGGAAACTCTCAGAACAAGAAACCAGGTAGAGCATGGCAGTGCCTGGCGATCCAGTGGGTGGTGGACTCTCTTCGTTATTACCTCCTGGGATGCAGAATTACCCTCTGTTCAGATCGTGCCCCGCTGCAGTGGCTCCACCACATGAAAGATGTCAATGCCTAGATCACCCAGTCATATCTGGCTTGCCAGCCTTATAAGTTCAAGGTGATCCACAGGCCAGGGCCCACATAGTCGGGGCTGATTTTCGCTTCAGGGGAATTTGTAGGGCTATGTGGTGGGCCGTGGACTGTGCCTCAGCTGCGGGGAGGGGTGGTGCAGTGGGTTCAGGGGGCAGTGCCAGGACCTAGAGGAGGGACAGGAACTGAGAGCAGATGGCTGCATATGAGGAGCACCTTCAGTGAGAAATCTGGTGATAACAACCCGGAAGGCTAAATTGTAAATAAAGAACAGTGCATCTTAAAACACTGTGTGTCTTGCTGGGCAACATAACACAAAGGTGTGTTGCAGTACACCATAGTATCAATTTCAGCCCTTACGTCGCTGCATTCTCAAGATTTTCATAAAATTTGACCTCTGAACCCCGACCTTGAAGCCAAGGTTACTGAGATTTGAACTCATCTGATATCTTTAATAGATACACCCATGGTGTCAATTTCAAAATTCTATGTTGCATCATTCTCAAGTTCACAAACGTAGGTGTCCACGTTGCCTGTCCACCCAGGGTGATGACAAAACCTTTTACAACTGAGAGGTAAAAATCTATGAGAAAAATTTAAATTTCAGTGGAATAGATGCATTATATTTCACACGTACCAGTAACCTTGAATATGCTTTGTATAAATAACATTTGAAAATAGATAATATAGCTATAATCCAGCAGTCAATATAAATAACAGTGAAGTAGCGAAGCATTACCTGCTGTACGGTTGAGTTCCCACCATTGAGAATAGCTATGCCCAGTTTCAGAGTAGATGCCACCATGGGACCCATCTCACCTGGAGGAGAGGAACACCCACGTGAAATGACTATCACTAGCATTTGTTAGCTTTTTAAATTTGTTTATACAAGGCACAATTGAATTCTAACACAAACAAAAACTTTTATTATTTTACTAATATGTTTTGCACAGGATATTTTTAAACCAGAATGTCAGAGAGGTATCAACACATCCTGATTATTATCGGTTACAGTTCACATATTGTTATAATGTGAGAAGTACAGAAAAAAAATCAACTGAAAAATCGAGAAGGCTCCCAAACAGTCATATCCAGAACAAATTACTTTTAACACATCAATGAGTAAGCAGGCATAGGGATTGGACAGCCTGGTTCTATCACAAGGGCCATAATATATTTGCCACCGCTGAGTTACAGTAAAGAGTAGGGGGCGATAGGCAAGACTTACCTTTACTAGCACTGATGGTTTGGAGCACCATCTCAGCAGCGCCACGGTCGTGCAGCCGAGCCTGCTGATACAACAGCTTCTGCTTCTCCATCTCTTTTTCCTTTGTTAGAAAGGTGACACATATCATTGCAGACCATCTAAAAATGAAACTGCTAAAAACTTGAGGAGACTAGTGGAAGATTCAAGACCGATTGATCACCTACTTCAAAACTCTTCACTTCTCCATCGTCATCCTCTTCATCATGGCAACTCTGAAGGAAGGGAGAAAGGTGAAAAAAAGCATACAAACTACAGACTGATTACTTCGGATAGATATAGCCACATCAGCGACGGGAAGTTCCAAAGCACTGAGGCATCAAACTGAGTATTTTCGGTGTCACCATCTTTGTTTTTTTAAACCAGATGTTACGAATGATGGGGAGGGCCGGTATCTGCTGCTTTGTGCAAAGATGAACAAGATGAAACTTGCCAGAGTTCTACAAAATGACCTGCAGAAGGCCCATCCATCCATCTCCCCAAGCAGAGAAGCCCAGACCTCCCTCCCCAGCCACCTCCTCCAGCTTGTCCGGGGAAACACCAAGGCGTTCCCAGGCCAGCCGAGAGATATAATCTCTCCAGCGTGTCCTGGGTCTGCCCCGGGGCCATCTCCCGGTGGGACATGCCCGGAAAACCTCACCCAGGAGGCGCCCAGGGGACATCCTTGTCAGATGCCCGAACCACCTCAACTGGCTCCTTTCGATGTGGAGGAGCAGCGGCTCTACTCTGGGCCCCTCCCGAATGGCTGAACTTCTCAGCCTATCTCTAAGGGAGAGGCCAGCCACCCTTCAGAGGAAGCTCATTTCCGCCGCTTGTATTCACAATCTCGTTCTTTCGGTCACTACCCACAGCTCGTGACTATAGGTGAGGGTAGATCGAACGGTAAATTAAGGGGCCACTGACATGAATGTCTCTGATCAACAATCAACAAACGACTTTATGATGGTGGCCTGGGGACAGAGCTTCCTCTTGTCAACCCTCTGCTGACTGCCCAGCACCGTCTGGCATTTGCCGTAGAATACCAGAATGGTCCACCACTGGTGCCCTGTGCTTTTCACAGATGATAGCAGGTTCACCCTGAGCACATGTGACAGATGTGAAAGGGTCTAGAGAAGCTGTGGAGAACATTATGCCGCCTGTAACATCGTTCAGTATGACTGGTCTGGGGGAGGCATATCCATGGACAGACGCACAAACCTCTAACAGACTAGGTAATGGCACCCTGACTCCCATTAAGTAATGGGATGAAATCCTTGGACTCACATCAGACCCTATGGTGATGCATTGGATCCTGGGTTCCTCCTGGTGCCTGACAATGCCTGGCCTCATGTGGCTCGAGTATGCATGTAGTTCCTTCGGAATGACAATGCCTGATACCACTAACTGCCCCCCATGCTCGGCTGACATAGATCCAATAAAACACCTCAACTTTTCCAGAAGTTCGGTGATACCCTGGTCCGGATCTGGCAGGAGATCCCCCAGGACACCATCCGTCTTCTCATTAGGAGCATGTCTGTCAGATCTTTCTGTCTGTCAGATCCATGCACACTTTGCCTGGCAAAGTGTGCAGTGAGATTGAGTCTCACATGCTTTAATTTTTTATTCGATGTGTAGGTGTTCACCACAAACAGTTTTTTTTTTTTTTTTGGGAACTTGGTTGATCCTAAAGCTAAACACACCATTCTTTGTGTTTATATATATGTCATGATCCAGGTCAGTGTTCAGTGGTTTTCTGTCCTGGCCTTGCGCTCTGCATCTGCCTTTTGGGGTGGAGCCCTGGTTCAACACCTACACTTCTCCACGCGTTTTCCATCTGTGGCATTCAGCAAGACAGTATTTAAAACCAGTGTTGCCATCAGTTCTTCACCAGTTCGTTTCTTTGTTCATGCCAAGTACTTGATCTCTTTTGTGCCTTTAGCAATCTCGTCAAGTCACCACCTTACTCCTTCCTCTGGACGCTGGTCTCCACAGTCAAATCCCAGCTTCATTCTGCAACTTGCTTCTCTCGACTTAAATTACTCACTGCTCTCACCTGCCTGTCCTCCTGCCTGCTGCTTCCTCTGCATTACTAGAATACAAGGCTGGAACCCAACTCACTCACTCAACACTCAGAGGGCTACCCGCCTCCAGAGCCACCTGCAAGACTCCTCGTCAGAGATTTCCCTGCCACGTATTCATGTCTCACCATAGTTTATTCTGTGATTTCAATAAAACTTGTGAAATCTTATTTCCGCTCTGTATTGTGTCTGCACTTATGTTCACTCCCACGTACTGCTCTCCCGGCCTTGACAGCATGAAGTGTCTGAAGAAATATACCCAGCAGACCCAATTCGGAGTGCAATCACTAAGCAGTGATATATTAACAGTGTCCTAAACCAACAACAACTCTACCATCCAGAAGACTAGTTACTAGTGCAGCTGCTAGTGCTACTGTTAACAGTGCAGCTGCTAACATTTGGTTAATTTGCCACAGTTTGGTGCATCTGTTTTTAATTTCTTTTCCCTCTCTTAGCTTTTCAGGCCACACTAAACTATTCTACACTGAAGGTAGGGGAGGTGCCAGTTGCAATAAGTGATTTGATTAGGCAGTACAGCGCCCTGCAAGTAATCCATCAGCCCAAAAGCATCATCCCTGGTCGATGACATAAACAGCACGCAGAACAATAACAGGTTTTTTTACCGTCTATGCTAAGCCAGCTATGTGAGTTTCAATTCAAAAGTGTTTAGTGTTGGTACTCAGCAACAGATACCTTAGCCATGATGTCTGCGTAGGCCATGTAGAGATGATCCTCATCCAGTTTACTGCAAAAACAAACACATTCACCAAAGTTAGCACAATTATAGCTGTATTAAGGAAAATAATTTTGGTGCACCACTGACTGAAATGACATCTTCTCATTTAACAGTTTTTCATTATTTTGATGAATATTTACATGTTTTATATTTCAGATTCTTTAAAATAGCCGCCCTTTGCTTTGATTACTGCTTTGCACACTCTTGGCATTCTCTCTCCATGAGCTTCATGAGGTGGTCACCTGAAATGGTTTTCCAAAAGTCTTGAAGGAGTTCCCAGAGATGCTGAGCACTTGTTGGTCCTTTTGCCTTCACTCTGTGCTCCATCTCATCCCAAACCATCTCCATTGGGTTTAGGTCAGGTGACTGTGGAGGCCAGGCCTCCATCACTCTCCTTCTTGGTCAAACAGCCCTCGCACAGCCTGGAGGTGTGTTTGGGCTCATTGTACTGTTGGAAAATAAATGACGGTCCAACTAAACACAAACTGGATGAGATGGCATGTCGCTGCAGGATGCTGTGGCAGCCATGCTGGTTCAGTGTGCCTTCAATTTTGAAAAAATCCCAGCAATGGTGTCACCACCAAAGCACTCCCACACCATCACACCTCCTCCTCCATGCTTCACAGTGGGAACCGTGCATGTGGAGACCATCCGTTCACCTTTTCTGCGTCACACAAAGACACGGTGGGTGGAATCAAAGATCTCAGATTTGGACTCATCAGACCACAGCACAGATTTCCACTGGTCTAATGTCCACTCCTTGTGTTTCTTGGCCCAAACAAATCTCTTCTGCTTGTTGCTTTTCCTTAGTCGTGGTTTCTTAGCAGCTATTTGACCATAAAGGCCTGATTCACACACTCTGAACAGTTGATGTAGAGATGTGTCTGCTACTGGAGCTCTGTGTGGCATCTATCTGGGCTCTAATCTGAGCTGCTGTTAACTTGCGATTTCTGAGCCTCGGGACTCGGATGAATGTATCCTCAGCAGCAGAGGTGACTCTTGGTCTTCCTTTCCTGGGGCGGTCCAGTTTTGTCATAGCGTTTTTTTGACTGCACTTGGGGACACATTCAGAGTTTAGCAATTTCCCAGACTGACTGATGGGCTGTCATTTCTCTTTACTTACCTCATTGGTTGTTGCCATATTATAAATTAATACAGTTGTCAAACAGGGCTGTCAGCTGTGTACCAACCTGACTTCTGCACAACACACCTGATGGTCCCAACCCATTAAGAAGGCAAGAAACTCCACAAATGAACCCTGACAGCACACCTGTGAAATGAAACCATTTCAGGTGACTACATCACGAAGCTCCTTGAGATAGATGTGCTTGAAGCTGTTGTCCTGTGAGCTGCCTATCACACAAGCTGTTAACTCTCAGAACCTTGTCCTGTGATTCAGTCGTGTCTTTGGGTCTGCAGACCTCTTCCTGTCACAGTTTGTTTCTCAGTGCGTTTGATGGTGAAGGAAACTGTACTCACTGACACTTTGACTTTCTTTGTCAGGACAGACCTACATTTTTAAGTGTTATGATGGTCTCTCTCTCTTCCACTGTTAATGGTCTTTTTCTCACCATTTTTGTAGCAACACACTACTTACTGCAGTACAGTACTGTTCAGCTGATGCTCACAAGGGTATGGCACCAACACTGCTTTATGCAGACAGAGGGGGTTGGAATTAATCCAAGTTGGAACACCTGTAGGAATTAGTAGCAGCAGCTTTCAAGGCTTGATCAACCTTCACTGCTGCAGAACAGCTTTGAATTGTTAACCCATGTTGTGTCCCTGAAAAAGGCCTTTTGGTATAATTCTGAAATGTACATTATTTTTCAGTTTTGGGTAACCTAACCTCTGGCAGCTCACCACTTACCTTTGTACCATTTCAAGCTATTCATTGGACTTTAACGACATGAACTGCAACAAATAACTGGAAAAATAGGGACTTTTAACAGGTAGTGTGTAAAATACACACCATTTTTCTGTTAGGGCTGTTCTGCTGAACAGCTGGATGAGCTGATGCAGGGGATCTATGTGTTTGTGTTTCTGCCCCTCCTCTTCCTCAGATGGCTCCTGTTCACCTGGTTTCTGAAATCAACACACATTCACAAAGTGCTAAAACTCTGCTATACACTGAAGAAATTAACACATAATTTGCCTTCAAAACAAGCAAAAATTCCAGAGTAGTCAGAAGAATTCCACTCGTTTGTTTTTTTTTAAATGAAATTAACTTACAGCGAGGTCTTCTATGAGTTTATCTTCAAAGTAGTGCTCCTCTGTCTCCATCCAGGACTTTTCATAGCCCTGCAGGAACAAGTTTACAGCCCGGTGCCTAGTATGAGAGAGATACATGGATGACTAATAACTGTTTATCTACCCATCTTCTGCTGCTTATAAAGGGCTGCACTGTAGGTGCAACATATATCCACAACCTTTCCTCACTAGCCCGAGGTGTGGCTGTAGATGAGGGTGGGAAAATAATAAAGTGCAGAATTTTAAATATTTCTTCTTCATTTTACATGTGTGTGTGTTTGAGAACATACCTTGGCAAGTTATAGAGTGGTGCCATCCTGAAGCAAGCGACGACATCTCTCTTCCTCTGTTTTGAAAGCAGTTTGTGCCACACAGCCTTCTTACTGCGCTGAGGATGCTCCACCTGAAGACACAAACTGAACCACTCAGTATACTAGATATTTAGTTGGTGTACCTTACCATCTGGAAGCCATATTATCCTGGAGAAGTATGTGGTCAGCTTTAATGAAGACCAATCAGCTAGTTTAAGAGGACCGTGGGGTACCTTAAAGCTATACTCTCTACGTTGGCACAAAAATGCGCAAAATCAACTCAACTTGAATATAGACCTGCTCCAGGTGGAAGAGGACATGACCAATATCCAGGATTCTCTCCACAGTCTTCTCTGGGTCAGTAGTATCCTCATAGTGGTTTGGGAGGTCTCTGTACAGAGCCATCTGCCAACGAATTGCTGGGTCCTCTGACTTTGTAAGACACACAGAGGAAATGCATGACTCTATTGGCCCATTCACAAGGTTAAGCACCTTTGTGAATATATAAATATATAGTACCAACCAACATCTACCAACTGGTTTACATCTGTCTCGACTTTAACAAAACAAAAGCCAAAACAGAAACACCACATGTAAAGCTCATGATTCAGTAGCTTGTATAACTACCTTGCTGGCAATAACTTGAATTGGTTGTTTTTTTGTATGACTTCGTAAGTCTTTAAAATCATTGTGGCAGAATTTTGGCCCACCCTTGTTTATAACGTTGCTTCAGTTGATTTAGGTTTGAAGCCATTCATTTACGCACAGCACTCTTAAGGTCCTGCTACTTTCAGTATTTCAGTCACTCTATAACTTCAGATTCAGTTCTTTTCCTGCTGGTGTGTTTGGGATATTGTCCTGTTTCCTGACCCAGTGTGGTGAAGCTTTAGCTGTCAAGTAGATGGCTTCACATATGACTCTGGAATATACAGTGTATCAAAAATAAATCATACACTTTCAAAAGGCTGTATTTTAAGCTTACACTAAATTTAAATACATGGCTGAATATAAAGTTTTACATACAAAATGTTCAATGTTTATGAATAATCAATGAAATACGTCATCCCATAGTTCACTGTAGTCACTGCAGCCACTGCTGTTGTAATGCAATTGTTCCGGGTGAATGGCTGCAGAATGAAAGCACTTTGAAATCGAATGATTCTTTTTGATACAGCCTGTACTCTCCCGTACAGACGAGTTTAGTGATGTTAGTGGGATAGGGGCTATGTGGAGTGATAGAGTTCCTTCAATCACTTGTTGACAGATTGAATTCCTATTCTATATCTTCGGATAACCTATGATATCACTGTGAAGTAGCCTTATTTTCTTATGGACATAAAGGTTCATCAGTTCGTTTAGGTCCTCTTACTCTAGATTTGTGTGAAATTTAAACTGAATCTGAGTACTTGACTCTAAATTTTGCGAGTTTGCCCACCGACCATCAAAATCGAATCACTTCATCCTTGTGCCAGATTTGAAGAATTTCTCTAAACCAGTCCTTTGATATTACTTTCACAAGAATAAGATAAACTGACAACAACCTGACACCATGGCAAAATCTAAGCCCAGAGGCATAATGTGTAAGTATACTTTAAGTAACTTGTGTCCTTTTCTTACCTTTCCTTGTAAATGTAGGTTGTTCCTGATGACCTCTCGAACTTCGTCCTCTGTGTCTTTCTGCAAAAGAATTATTAACTTCGATCAAACAACAGGTATTCTGTGACCTACAAATCCTATCAAGATGTCATGAGCAAAAAATTTATTCAGTAATTAGTAATGAAAATTTTACAAAGCTAAGGCAGAGTTATTTTGCTGTTACTAAAGGTTGACCTCAGGAATACCAATACTGCAAATAATGATTGTTATTGTCATACACCTCACCAACCAGTCATGGTAGATAGCCGCACCTCCCTGAGCTTGGTCCTGCAAGTTTTTCCCTCCCACTGGCACCAAAGCGCTTGTTTAAAGGGGGTGTGATGATTGTTGGCTTTTATCTGCTTTCTTGTATCATTGTAGGGTCATTACAGTATAAAGCGCCTTTAGGCAGTCATTGTCATTTGGTGATTTATAAATAAAATTGAACTGAACTGAAATACACAGAAACAGTTAAATGAATCATATCTACTTTTATAATGAAACAGTTCTTTCTGTGTAATCTGTTAGCACTACTATGCTACCTGAGTGAAGCGGTTCTTAGCCAGTGCGATAAGCTCTTGTTCTCCTGGAGCACAAATGTTGAGTCCACGGCAGCAGGCGCTTTAGAGTAGCAACAATCAAACTTGTCTGCATCGAGTATCGATCACCTTTTCTCTTCATCTTCTTCCTCTCCTGGTCTGAAACTATTCCTCTGTGGCAAAGTCAAACATTAAACAGGCATAATTTAATTTTAAAATAAGGTCACTGGTATGCACATGTCCTCAATGTCTCCAGCACTATGTGTCTGTACCTTTGACATTGCACTTGGTGTCAGTGATAAGGAAGGACATGTTGTTAATTTCATTCTGGACCACAAAGTTCTGCTCTC
>NW_020329261.1:0-21277 GCF_001858045.2 Oreochromis niloticus | reverse complement strand
GAGTCCCACCTGTCCAGCAACAACACACGAGAGGTGTGGCAGGGAATGCAAGACATCATCAACCACAGAGGCAGCACTGCGAAAACAGAGAATTCGAGTGTGCAGCTGGCAGAGGAAATAAACAGCTTCTTCGCCCGCTTTGAAACACCACAACAGCAACACTCATCTGCTTCAGCCCTGCTCCCATCCTCATCCTCACCTGGTTCCTGTGCCGCTCCACTCACTGTAACGGAGCACGATGTCAGACGTGTGCTCCTAGCAGTGAACCCCAGGAAGGCGGCCGGTCCAGACGGAGTACCTGCAAGGTACTAAGAGCATGCGCACACCAGCTCACCCTCATCTTCACCAGACTCTTCAATCTATCACTGGATCAGGCAGCCATCCCATCCTGTCTAAAATCAGCCACAATCATCCAGTGCCGAAGAAGTCTCCCATCACCAGCCTGAATGATTACCGCCCTGTGGCCCTCACACCGGTAATCATGAAATGCTTTGAGAGACTAGTCCTTCAACACATCAAGGATTACTCCCCCAGAATTCGACCCCCACCAGTTGCATACCGTGCAAACAGATCCACAGAAGACGCCATCGCCACAGCCCTCCACGCTGTGCTGAGTCACCTAGAGCAGCGGCAGAGCTACGTCCGAATGCTCTTTGTGGACTACAGCTCAGCCTTTAATACTATCATCCCGGACATCCTCATCAACAAACTGGTCAATCTTGGCCTCCCTCCTCTCACATGTGCCTGGATAAAGGATTTCCTCACAAACCGGCCCCAGACTGTGAGACTCGGCCCTCATCTCTCCTCCACTCGCACACTGAGCACCGGCTCCCCACAGGGCTGTGTGCTGAGCCCCCTCCTGTATTCTCTCTACACCCACGACTGCAGTCCGGCCCACAACAACACTCTCATCATCAAGTTTGCTGATGACACCACGGTAGTCGGACTCATCTCGAAGGGAGACGAGGCAGAGTACAGAGAGGAAGTCCTGAAGTTGGCAGCCTGGTGTTCAGAAAACAACCTGGCACTGAACACCAAGAAAACCAAAGAGCTCATTGTTGACTTCAGGAGACACAGCACTGACTTAGCCCCCCTTTACATCAACGGGGAGTGTGTGGAGAGGGTCCACACCTTCCGGTTCCTTGGTGTCCTCATCTCTGCTGACATCTCCTGGACGGAAAACATCTCAGCGGTCATCAAGAAGGTCCAACAGCGGCTGCACTTCCTGAGAGTCCTCAGGAAGTACAAGCTGAACTCCAACCTGCTGCTGACCTTCTACCGCTCGTCCATTGAGAGCCTGCTAACCTACTGCATCACAGTATGGTACGGCAGCTGCACCAAGGCAGATAGAGTGAGGCTTCAGAGTGTGGTCAAGACAGCACAAAAGATCATCGGCTGCCCTCTCCCCTCCCTGATGGACATTTATTCCTCCCGCTGCCTCAGCAGAGCAGCAAACATCATCAAGGACAGCTCCCACCCTGGCTTCAACATGTTCAGCCTGCTTCCCTCAGGGAAGCGCTACAGGTGCATCAACACTAAAACCCACAGACTCAAAAACAGTTTCTTCCCCAAAGCGATAACCACCCTGAACTCACACATGCACGATAACACAGCCCCCCACTTCCCACTTCCTCTATGGACCACCACTATTTATACCAATTCTATGTGCAATAACTGTATATACATAACACTATTTATACCAATTCCATGTGCAATAACTCAACTGTACATACATAACACTATTTATTACATATTGTTTACGGTTTGTAAATTGTACATTTTATATATATATACATCTTCTTCCCTATGTTAATACTGTCCATATGTATATAGTGCTGCAGAACTGTACACCCCCCCCCCCCCAACATGTTTACACTGAGTAGGAGATGCTCTGTATCTCATTGTACAGCTGTATAATGACAATAAAGGCATTCTATTCTATTCTATTCTATTAAGATAGAGGTCTAGTCTACAATTTCATTTGGTATCTGGTCAGACATAGTCAATCTATTCATTGCAGCCCTGAATGCCAGAAACAGACAGAAATTGTGGCTGAGAACACAGAGGGGAGTTGTACAATTCACAACAATTAACAACCAGCACGATACAATCTCCAGTACTGAGACACAACAATCAGCTGACATAAGTTTAACTGTAAGATTCGGGGGTGTGGGTGGCAGATGGAGGTGTGCTGTGCTGGGGGGACTACTAGTCATTTTCTAATTTCCACAATGTGCCAGACACTGTACAAATCATGAGGGGGAGCCATAGGTCAGCAGGTTGTGGCAGGAAGACTGTGAATCCACCACTTCTGCCTTGTCTTGATTTTCTTTTCTTTTTAAATTTATTTATTTTTTAAAACTCTTCATCATCAAAGTATCATAATGAGTTTGCTTATTGTTAAAAAGAATGACAAGATACATTTTCCCTTAAAATTACAAGGGAGTAATATTTATATATCTTCAATACAGATCTTCTACAAAGATCCGTTACAGACCCAGAGGTATTATAAAAAGCACCAAGAAGACTTTGGTAATAACTGGCCACCTCTAGAATGGCTGAAGCAAAAAAAGTTGCTTCAAGCACTGAGCAGGTTGAGAACATTCTTTGGAGGTCCACACTCAGGACCTGGACAGAACTGACACAACATGTGTGTGTGCGTGCGTGCATGTGTGTGTGTGTGTGTGTGCATGTGTGTGTGTGTGTGTGTGTGTGTGTGTGTGTGTGCATGCATGTGTGTGTGTGTGTGTGTGCATGCATGTGTGTGTGTGTGTGTGTGTGCATGTGTGTGTGTGTGAGAGAGAGAGAGAGAGAGGCCAACCAACACACAAGAAAATGGCAGAAAGCATAATTACCACGCTCATGAGTGATGACTGAGGGAGGAAAGAAAGTGCAGTAAACCAAAATAAGAACAGGAAAACAGGGGGAAGAAAGAAACAGAGAAAGAAAGTAAGAAAGAAAGTAAGAAAGAAAGGAAAAGATTACATATAGGGAAAGAGCTCTTTTTTTCGTCAATGTGGAATAAAAAAAAATATGTATTAAAGAAAACCTAAAATGTATAAAAATATACCACCAGAACCTTTTTTATTTGTTTTTGTCATCAATAATATGCATTTACAGTACTATGTAAAGTCCTGAGGGAGAAAGACAGGCAAAAACAGTTTGTACAGTATTAATCATTTTGAAAGTCAATATTTGGTATGACTTTTAGTCTTCAACGTAGCCTAAAATCTAGCTTTCTTATCATTTCTTAAAGTAGTCTTCAGGGATAGGCGCACTGTACAAGGTGAAACACTGTATAATACACTGCCAGTAACACTAATATACATTTTTATATTTAGATAATCAAATTATAATTTTTAATGTGTTGACTACTATATTACTAATCAAACTAAGAGGAATACTGTACTTTTTCATGGAGTTGGAAAGAGTGGTGACATTTTTTTATGGTTTGAAAAGTCTTTGTAATGTTTACAAACAAGAGATGTACAAGACAAATCATCAGCACGCTTGTACATCAGAAAATCATACTTGATAATGCACGCGAACCAGCAACACTGAATTACCACCTCATTTACACAGGAAAAAAACCAAAAACCTTTTTATTGATTATAACGAGCAATGTGAAAAATAAATGGTGGCTCTCTACAATCTTAGTGTTTCTACAGTGTTGAAGGTTATTTCAGAATATTGTGTTGTTTTAAAAGCAGCTTTACACTGATCATCATTGGGTTAATTAAATATTTTAACTAGACCTAGATAAGTTAAGTATTTTAATATTAACATTCTCTATGCTTTCAATAAATAGAAAGTTAAGGTCATCAACTCCATCCCGGAAAAAGAAATGTTTGATAATGTTTGGTTTTTGTAAATGTATTTTTTCAAAATTAGTCCAAAAGGTATAAACACAGGGAATCTTACCTGATCCTTCCTCTGTCACCATTCCCAGTCCCTCTGCTTTATTTTGCCTCTCAAATGCATTTAGATCCAGAACACTAAAACAAAGACAAATATAGTGTGAATCACTACATCCATCACATTTCTGCTCTATTCGTGTTCTTGCCTTGCCCTTGTTTGATGAGTGTTTTCCTTTTCCGTGAATTTATCCCATATGTGCAAGTCTCTGACCAGCAGTTTTATTCCTGGTTTATGTTGAATATTGGTCTCTCATGTGGTTTTCAATGTTTTTTATTTCATTGTTGTCTTGAATGCCCCATTATCCATCTCCTTTATGTGTGTATGGTCTGTACATTTGCTCAGTCAGGCTGACATACACTCTTCCAAAATTGACATCTGGTTTATTTGAGTTGTTTGGTGGCTTTTTTTTCTCTCTGCTACAACTGTGCCTTTTACTACCTTCCTAGGAATACTGTCAGCAAATAGAACCAAGTAAAACTTTTGTAGCCAAAATGACAACAACCTCAACATATAAATAAGCATTGAGCTCTTGATATCTTCTTTATTGTGATGGTCTTTTACTATTACAAAGCTTCTTTGTTAGCTAAAATGCTTAAGATGCAATTAATTATTGAAATATTTTACATATTGCTGTCTGAATTTTAAACTATTCAGTGCAAAATTGTACTAAATTCATTGCTGGATCAATGGTGATGATATTTTCAGAGAAACAACAATAATTTAAACCCTGCTAAAAGAGTTTGTACAGTTTGCCATTTCCTTGAAAAACTTACAAAGTGCTGAGCACACAAAGTTGCCCGCTAGATTAGATTAGATTCATAACATTGCACAAAGTACAACCAAATTTGCAGAAGGTGCTGGCAAATATAACAGAAATAATGATATGAAATATAACACACAACAGTACAAGAGAACACAATAACTAGAATTTAATACAATATGAATTACTGCACTACGGTAGAGTGAAGCATGTACTTGTAATGCAAAGGTAACTACTGTTTTGCTGGTCAGTCAATCAAGATAAGTGTTTGGCAGAGTTCAGTTCTAGTATGGTTCTGGAACAGAAACAGTTCATAAATCTGTTTGTTCATGATTACAGGGACCTGAATGGTCTGCCGAAGTGCAGTAACTTCAACAGGTAATGTGCAAAATGGAATCATGTTTTCTTCTCTGCTAAGGCAGTGAGAGCTGAAAGTTCCCCCAAAGAGGCGAGTTTAGAGTACAGCTAGTTTCTGGGAAGACTTTAAGATCCTCTGAAGGGATTTTCTGTCTGCTACTTAGCTGTCAGCACATCTTACAGAGATGCAGAATGGCAATGAAGGGGGAGTTTCTCAAGAAGTGTAATCTCTGCAGTGCCTTGATAAGTGCTTTCTCTGGACCAGTAGTGATTCTCTAAAGCTTGTATACCAAGAAACTTGAAGACAGGAACTTTTGCCACACAGTCTCCATCAATGTGTATTTGGTTATGATATTTGTTGTGCCTCCAGTAATCTATCATGAGTTCTTTGGTTTTGGTAGAGCTAAGGGTTGTTCTCTGTATCCCATCCTGGGCTTCATCTACAAAGGCTGTCACATGTTCTTCTGAGATGTGCCAACCACAGTCTTCTCATCATCAAACTTAGTTGTAATGTGGAAAATTGATTGGGATGCAGAGGGTAGAGAGGATGTAAAAGGAGGTTCAACACACAGCTTAATAATGCTGGTGTTCAATGTGACAGTGAAAGAGAAGCAGGGGCCTAATCTAACCATCTGGACGCGATTAGTCAGAAGGTCACTGACCCAGTGGTAGACAGGTGTGAAAGTTGTAAGCCAGTAGGTTTGGTGACCAGATCGACAGTAGTGAAAGCTGAATCTAAGTTTACAAAGAGTATCCTTACATATCTTCACTACTGCTCAAGATGGCATAACACAGTATAGAAGGCAGTGGAGATGTCTTGGTGCATGGAAAACTACTTTTATCACATCTCTCTTTTTTTCACATAACACAACAAAGAGTTAGACCCTCTACATTATGACAACAATACTTACTTCAGCCCTGAAATAGGAAATCTTATTTATACTTGCATGACGGCATGAGACCAGCCAGACTCTGAAAGAAGCCCACGTCCTTCTTGTCCTTCAAATAATCTAACATTTTCTGTTAAAGATGACACAGTGAAAGCACAATAAGATACTGGAGTTTATTCAGATTTGACAAAAAACAGTCTACATCTGTCATTAAAATAAAAATACTGGTGGTGGTACCCCTCAGCCTCCTAGTAGATACACCTACAGTATGTATTTCAAAATCCTACATCCCCTTCTTCTCAAGTTATCGGATTCGCAAGGTTTTCCAAAACTTGATCTCTGACTTCTAACTTTGAGGTCAACTTGTCCGAGATTTTTACTACTCCTATGTTATCAGTGTCAAAGTCCTGGATGACTTACTTCTCAAATTAATACATTCACAAGACTTTCAGAAAACTTGACCTCTTACCTTGACCTTCAGGTCAAGGTCAATGAGGTTCAGACTCGTATGAGATTTTTAGTAGATCTGTGTGGAAGGGTGGGGTCTGTGGCTCAGTTGCAGGGGAGGGGTGGTGCAGTTGGTTTAGAGGGCAGTGTGATGGGAGGCTGGCCAACAGAGTTGGAGATCATCAGGGAGGCCCAGATGGCAGCACTTAGCCTTCTGGTTGTAGCAAAAACTTACTTTCCTGATGTTCATTGAGTGATCCTAGACCTGCTTCACCACCCTAAGACCACTCCTGTTGGTTCTGGATGGAGCTGAGGGATTGGCCATTTGCCTATGCCAGGTGGCTCCATAAGGCGGTGGCCAGGTGCCTGCAGACTGGCACAATGAAGGGGAAAGGCTGCTGAATATGCTAACATTGGAGAAGTTCACGAGGTGGCTCACAGTGGGAAAAGTGGAACGGGGTCCATTTTCATGTGATACTGGCTGAGGATCACCTGGCGCCGCAGGAGCTGGTGTGGCAACCGCAGCTGGCAGCAAGTTGGCTTGTCCAGGCCCGGAGGAGGAGGCCTCGTGAGGTCCCACTGTAGCCAGCAGCTGTAGTGCACTGGCTGCCAACATTTAATGACACCAACATTTAATGACACCAACATTTAATGACACCAACATGTAATGACGCTTCTTCCTGTGTGGGTTCTCTTGCTTCCCTCAACGAGAGCAGCACATTTGTTGGGGTAGGAGTGCTGGAGTTGCGGCTGGGACATGTCCACTGGGAGTGCCCGCTGATGGAGATGGGGCGAGTGTTCCATGTCACTGGCCCTCCAGCGACTTCCTCTGGTCCAGGAGTATACAGTACTCTGGTAAGGTGCCAAGTGAGTACAGACTCAAGTTATCGGATTCGCAAGGTTTGGTGGACTCGGGCTCCACGCAGGCACGCCCAGTTGATGGTGCAGAAAAGCCACTGAGAAATGATCTTACAGGCAGCTCATTATAACCCAATTACTGGTCACATGCAATAGAAAAAGGGAACAAATCATGGCCTGTTTTTTTTTTTTTTTTTGGCATTTGAGGGGATGTGCGCCTGTGGTGTGCATCCAGCCCAGGATACCAGCTATCGAACCAGCCGGCCATTCCAAGAGAGCTGTTGTACTCATTACCACTAATGGAGGGTCCATTTAAGCAAATTGGCATGGATCTCATCTGGCCATTTCACCATAGTGCATGAGGATATCACTTTGTATTACTTTTGGTGGATTATGCAACAGATATTCTGAAGTAGTGGCATCCTGAAAGAGATACTGATTGACCAGGGCTTCATGTCTTGTACACTAAAAGAACTGTTTAATTACTGTCCATCAAATATGTTTGGCCAAGAATCCATCACCCTCAGAATGACGGGTTGGTAGAGCGGTTGAACTATTTATTATTTTATTCTAATTTTTGCTTCATAACTTTTGCACTGTCCACTTCCTGCTGTGACAAAACAAATTTCCCATGTGTGGGACTAATAAAGGTTATCTTATCTTATCTTATCTTAACTAGACTGGAAAGTCTATAATTTTAAGTGTATTCATTAGGATGAGCGAAATAGAAATTGCAGGCTAGACTCTCATCTTTTGCAGTCTGGGAGGATCCCTGGGCCTTCACAGAATTTTCTCTTTTTCAGTTACTGTTCAGCAGGAAGTCGTGGGGTGTTGGACCTAATTAAGGAAAAGTGGAAGGATGTGGAAGGAAGTGGAGGTCCAAACCTGGCAAAGAATGAAATGTTCTGGACCTGACAGCAGAGCTACACCTGTTGGGGAGGTTAAGACAAGAAAATCTGATCCAGGCCCAGGAACATCAGCAGCAGAAGGGGCGATTGTGGCTCAAGAGTTGGGAGTTTGCCTTGTAATCGGAAGGTTGCCAGTTCGAGCCCGGCTTGGACAGTCTCGGTCGTTGTGTCCTTGGGCAAGACACTTCACCCGTTGGTCAGAGGGCCCGGTGGCACCACTGACAGAACCTTGCCTCTGTCAGTGCACCCCAGGGCGGCTGTGGCTACAATGTAGCTTGCCATCACCAGTGTGTGAATGGGTGGATGACTGAATGTGTAAAGTGCTTTGGGGTCCTTAGGGACTAGTAAAGCACTATACAAATACAGGCCATTTACCAGGCCATTCACCTGTACAATTGGGGAGCTTGGCTGAGATAATTTTCACTGGGAGTTAAAGTACTTGTATTGCTCCCTTTATCCATCTCAAATTACCTGCCAAGCGCAAGAACTATTGGTCACAGAGTGAGTGTGAGATGTTGACTATGAAAAGGTGCAGTCGGACAGGTTGCAGGCTCTCCCTGCATGGTCACACCACTCTCACAGAGTACCATTTTGAGATGTGCATTGGGGTCTCAGTGCATTCACACCCTTATAGATTGCCTAAGCAGAAAAGACAAATTATTCAGAAAGAATTGGCTGTTATCCTGGAGATAGAAGAGTCACAAAACATCTGGTGTAGCCCCATAGTTTTTGTGGTGTAGAAGCTGGGTCTATATTGTTCTGCGTGGACTACCACAAGGTGAAGGAGGTGTCACAGTTTGACACTTACCCCATGCCTCAGGTACAAGCTTATGGATTGGTTAGGTACTGCTCGTTTTATCATTATGCTGGATTTAATCAAGAGCTACTGGCAGACTTGTCTCTGGACAAAAAAAATGGCCTTCTCCAGTCCATACAGATTGTACCAAATGGTCACACTTCCATTTGGCTTGTTCAGAGCCCCAGCCACTTTCCAGCACTTCACAGACAGGATGCTGTCCACATGCTGCATACGCCACTGCCTAGCTGGATGATCATCCATAGATCCATGGACCATCCATGGTGACATCGAATCATATGCAGCAGGTGGCCTGCAGCCCTGGAGTCCCTGGGGCAGGCAGGGCACACGGCCAACATGAAGAAGTGTGCGGTTGGACAGAGGGAGGTACAGTATCTGGGGTACCACCTGGGAGGCAGGCAGTTGCATTCTCAAATGGAGAAAACTACAACCACTGCAAGCTGCCCGCATCTCGGGGCCAAAAAGGAGGTGAAGCGGTTGCTGGGCTGACTGGTTACTATCGTTGGTTCATCTCAACATTTGCGGAGGTCACCAGTCCCTTGACTGATCTCCCCTAAAAGGGTGAACCAGATCTTGTCCAGTGGACGGAGCAGTGCCAGACAGTGTAAGGTAATGAAGGCTCTGACGCGCCGGACTTTTTCTTCCCTTGTGTTCTGCAGACTGACACGTTGAGCAGAGGGCTGGGGGATGTTTCATCCCAGCAAGTAAGAGGGATCGACCATCGCGCTGTCTACATCAGTTGGAAACTCTCAGAACAAGAAACCAGGTAGAGCATGGCAGTGCCTGGCGATCCAGTGGGTGGTGGACTCTCTTCGTTATTACCTCCTGGGATGCAGAATTACCCTCTGTTCAGATCGTGCCCCGCTGCAGTGGCTCCACCACATGAAAGATGTCAATGCTAGATCACCCAGTCATATCTGGCTTGCCAGCCTTATAAGTTCAAGGTGATCCACAGGCCAGGGCCCACATAGTCGGGGCTGATTTTCGCTTCAGGGGAATTTGTAGGGCTATGTGGTGGGCCGTGGACTGTGCCTCAGCTGCGGGGGAGGGGTGGTGCAGTGGGTTCAGGGGGCAGTGCCAGGACCTAGAGGAGGGACAGGAACTGAGAGCAGATGGCTGCATATGAGGAGGCACCTTCAGTGAGAAATCTGGTGATAACAACCCGGAAAGGCTAAATTGTAAATAAAGAACAGTGCATCTTAAAACACTTGTGTCTTGCTGGGCAACATAACACAAAGGTGTGTTGCAGTACACCATAGTATCAATTTCAGCCCTTACGTCGCTGCATTCTCAAGATTTTCATAAAATTTGACCTCTGAACCCCGACTTGAAGCCAAGGTTACTGAGATTTGAACTCATCTGATATCTTAATAGATACACCCATGGTGTCAATTTCAAATTCTATGTTGCATCATTCTCAAGTTCACAAACGTAGGTGTCCACGTTGCCTGTCCACCCAGGGTGATGACAAAACCTTTTACAACTGAGAGGTAAAATCTATGAGAAAAATTTAAAATTTCAGTGGAATAGATGCATTATATTTCACACGTACCAGTAACCTTGAATATGCTTTGTATAAATAACATTTGAAAATAGATAATATAGCTATAATCCAGCAGTCAATATAAATAACAGTGAAGTAGCGAAGCATTACCTGCTGTACGGTTGAGTTCCCACCATTGAGAATAGCTATGCCCAGTTTCAGAGTAGATGCCACCATGGGACCCATCTCACCTGGAGGAGAGGAACACCCACGTGAAATGACTATCACTAGCATTTGTTAGCTTTTTAAATTTGTTTATACCAAGGCACAATTGAATTCTAACACAAACAAAACTTTTATTATTTTACTAATATGTTTTGCACAGGATATTTTAAACCAGAATGTCAGAGAGGTATCAACACATCCTGATTATTATCGGTTACAGTTCACATATTGTTATAATGTGAGAAGTACAGAAAAAAAATCAACTGAAAAATCGAGAAGGCTCCCAAACAGTCATATCCAGAACAAATTACTTTAACACATCAATGAGTAAGCAGGCATAGGGATTGGACAGCCTGGTTCTATCACAAGGGCCATAATATATTTGCCACCGCTGAGTTACAGTAAAGAGTAGGGGCGATAGGCAAGACTTACCTTTACTAGCACTGATGGTTTGGAGCACCATCTCAGCAGCGCCACGGTCGTGCAGCCGAGCCTGCTGATACAACAGCTTCTGCTTCTCCATCTCTTTTTCCTTTGTTAGAAAGGTGACACATATCATTGCAGACCATCTAAAAATGAAACTGCTAAAACTTGAGGAGACTAGTGGAAGATTCAAGACCGATTGATCACCTACTTCAAAACTCTTCACTTCTCCATCGTCATCCTCTTCATCATGGCAACTCTGAAGGAAGGGAGAAAGGTGAAAAAAAGCATACAAACTACAGACTGATTACTTCGGATAGATATAGCCACATCAGCGACGGGAAGTTCCAAAGCACTGAGGCATCAAACTGAGTATTTTCGGTGTCACCATCTTTGTTTTTTTAAACCAGATGTTACGAATGATGGGGAGGCCGGTATCTGCTGCTTTGTGCAAAGATGAACAAGATGAAACTTGCCAGAGTTCTACAAAATGACCTGCAGAAGGCCCATCCATCCATCTCCCCAAGCAGAGAAGCCCAGACCTCCCTCTCCCCAGCCACCTCCTCCAGCTTGTCGGGGAAACACCAAGGCGTTCCCAGGCCAGCCGAGAGATATAATCTCTCCAGCGTGTCCTGGGTCTGCCCCGGGCCATCTCCCGGTGGGACATGCCCGGAAAACCTCACCCAGGAGGCGCCCAGGGGACATCCTTGTCAGATGCCCGAACCACCTCAACTGGCTCCTTTCGATGTGGAGGAGCAGCGGCTCTACTCTGGGCCCCTCCCGAATGGCTGAACTTCTCAGCCTATCTCTAAGGAGAGGCCAGCCACCCTTCAGAGGAAGCTCATTTCCGCCGCTTGTATTCACAATCTCGTTCTTTCGGTCACTACCCACAGCTCGTGACTATAGGTGAGGGTAGATCGAACGGTAAATTAAGGGGCCACTGACATGAATGTCTCTGATCAACAATCAACAAACGACTTTATGATGGTGGCCTGGGACAGAGCTTCCTCTTGTCAACCCTCTGCTGACTGCCCAGCACCGTCTGGCATTTGCCGTAGAATACCAGAATGGTCCACCACTGGTGCCCTGTGCTTTTCACAGATGATAGCAGGTTCACCCTGAGCACATGTGACAGATGTGAAAGGGTCTAGAGAAGCTGTGGAGAACATTATGCCGCCTGTAACATCGTTCAGTATGACTGGTCTGGGGAGGCATATCCATGGACAGACGCACAAACCTCTAACAGACTAGGTAATGGCACCCTGACTCCCATTAAGTAATGGGATGAAATCCTTGGACTCACATCAGACCCTATGGTGATGCATTGGATCCTGGGTTCCTCCTGGTGCCTGACAATGCCTGGCCTCATGTGGCTCGAGTATGCATGTAGTTCCTTCGGAATGACAATGCCTGATACCACTAACTGCCCCCATGCTCGGCTGACATAGATCCAATAAACACCTCAACTTTTCCAGAAGTTCGGTGATACCCTGGTCCGGATCTGGCAGGAGATCCCCCAGGACACCATCCGTCTTCTCATTAGGAGCATGTCTGTCAGATCTTTCTGTCTGTCAGATCCATGCACACTTTGCCTGGCAAAGTGTGCAGTGAGATTGAGTCTCACATGCTTTAATTTTTATTCGATGTGTAGGTGTTCACCACAAACAGTTTTTATTTTTTATTTTGGGGAACTTGGTTGATCCTAAAGCTAACACACCATTCTTTGTGTTTATATATATGTCATGATCCAGGTCAGTGTTCAGTGGTTTTCTGTCCTGGCCTTGCGCTCTGCATCTGCCTTTTGGGTGGAGCCCTGGTTCAACACCTACACTTCTCCACGCGTTTTCCATCTGTGGCATTCAGCAAGACAGTATTTAAAACCAGTGTTGCCATCAGTTCTTCACCAGTTCGTTTCTTTGTTCATGCCAAGTACTTGATCTCTTTTGTGCCTTTAGCAATCTCGTCAAGTCACCACCTTACTCCTTCCTCTGGACGCTGGTCTCCACAGTCAAATCCCAGCTTCATTCTGCAACTTGCTTCTCTCGACTTAAATTACTCACTGCTCTCACCTGCCTGTCCTCCTGCCTGCTGCTTCCTCTGCATTACTAGAATACAAGGCTGGAACCCAACTCACTCACTCAACACTCAGAGGGCTACCCGCCTCCAGAGCCACCTGCAAGACTCCTCGTCAGAGATTTCCCTGCCACGTATTCATGTCTCACCATAGTTTATTCTGTGATTTCAATAAAACTTGTGAAATCTTATTTCCGCTCTGTATTGTGTCTGCACTTATGTTCACTCCCACGTACTGCTCTCCCGGCCTTGACAGCATGAAGTGTCTGAAGAAATATACCCAGCAGACCCAATTCGGAGTGCAATCACTAAGCAGTGATATATTAACAGTGTCCTAAACCAACAACAACTCTACCATCCAGAAGACTAGTTACTAGTGCAGCTGCTAGTGCTACTGTTAACAGTGCAGCTGCTAACATTTGGTAATTTGCCACAGTTTGGTGCATCTGTTTTTAATTTCTTTTCCCTCTCTTAGCTTTTCAGGCCACACTAAACTATTCTACACTGAAGGTAGGGGAGGTGCCAGTTGCAATAAGTGATTTGATTAGGCAGTACAGCGCCCTGCAAGTAATCCATCAGCCCAAAAGCATCATCCCTGGTCGATGACATAAACAGCACGCAGAACAATAACAGGTTTTTTACCGTCTATGCTAAGCCAGCTATGTGAGTTTCAATTCAAAAGTGTTTAGTGTTGGTACTCAGCAACAGATACCTTAGCCATGATGTCTGCGTAGCCATGTAGAGATGATCCTCATCCAGTTTACTGCAAAAACAAACACATTCACCAAAGTTAGCACAATTATAGCTGTATTAAGGAAAATAATTTTGGTGCACCACTGACTGAAATGACATCTTCTCATTTAACAGTTTTTCATTATTTGATGAATATTTACATGTTTTATATTTCAGATTCTTTAAAATAGCCGCCCTTTGCTTTGATTACTGCTTTGCACACTCTTGGCATTCTCTCTCCATGAGCTTCATGAGGTGGTCACCTGAAATGGTTTTCCAAAAGTCTTGAAGGATTCCCAGAGATGTGAGCACTTGTTGGTCCTTTTGCCTTCACTCTGTGCTCCATCTCATCCCAAACCATCTCCATTGGGTTTAGGTCAGGTGACTGTGGAGGCCAGGCCTCCATCACTCTCCTTCTTGGTCAAACAGCCCTCGCACAGCCTGGAGGTGTGTTTGGGCTCATTGTACTGTTGGAAAATAAATGACGGTCCAACTAAACACAAACTGGATGAGATGGCATGTCGCTGCAGGATGCTGTGGCAGCCATGCTGGTTCAGTGTGCCTTCAATTTTGAAAAAAATCCCAGCAATGGTGTCACCACCAAAGCACTCCCACACCATCACACCTCCTCCTCCATGCTTCACAGTGGAACCGTGCATGTGGAGACCATCCGTTCACCTTTTCTGCGTCACACAAAGACACGGTGGGTGGAATCAAAGATCTCAGATTTGGACTCATCAGACCACAGCACAGATTTCCACTGGTCTAATGTCCACTCCTTGTGTTCTTGGCCCAAACAAATCTCTTCTGCTTGTTGCTTTCCTTAGTCGTGGTTTCTTAGCAGCTATTTGACCATAAAGGCCTGATTCACACACTCTGAACAGTTGATGTAGAATGTGTCTGCTACTGGAGCTCTGTGTGGCATCTATCTGGGCTCTAATCTGAGCTGCTGTTAACTTGCGATTTCTGACCTCGGGACTCGGATGAATGTATCCTCAGCAGCAGAGGTGACTCTTGGTCTTCCTTTCCTGGGGCGGTCCAGTTTGTCATAGCGTTTTTCCTGACTGCACTTGGGGACACATTCAGAGTTTTAGCAATTCCCAGACTGACTGATGGGCTGTCATTTCTCTTTACTTACCTCATTGGTTGTTGCCATATTATAAATTAATACAGTTGTCAAACAGGCTGTCAGCTGTGTACCAACCTGACTTCTGCACAACACACCTGATGGTCCCAACCCCATTAAGAAGGCAAGAAACTCCACAAATGAACCCTGACAGGCACACCTGTGAAATGAAACCATTTCAGGTGACTACATCACGAAGCTCCTTGAGATAGATGTGCTTGAAGCTGTGTCCTGTGAGCTGCCTATCACACAAGCTGTAACTCTCAGAACCTTGTCCTGTGATTCAGTCGTGTCTTGGGTCTGCAGACCTCTTCCTGTCACAGTTGTTCTCAGTGCGTTTGATGGTGAAGGAAACTGTACTCACTGACACTTTGACTTTCTTTGTCAGGACAGACCTACATTTTTAAGTTTATGATGGTCTCTCTCTCTTCCACTGTTAATGGTCTTTTTCTCACCATTTTGTAGCAACACACTACTTACTGCAGTACAGTACTGTTCAGCTGATGCTCACAAGGGTATGGCACCAACACTGCTTATGCAGACAGAGGGGGTTGGAATTAATCCAAGTGGAACACCTGTAGGAATTAGTAGCAGCAGCTTTCAAGGCTTGATCAACCTTCACTGCTGCAGAACAGCTTTGAATGTTAACCCATGTTGTGTCCCTGAAAAAGGCCTTTGTATAATTCTGAAATGTACATTATTTTCAGTTTTGGTAACCTAACCTCTGGCAGCTCACCACTTACCTTTGTACCATTTCAAGCTATTCATTGGACTTAACGACATGAACTGCAACAAATAACTGGAAAAATAGGACTTTTAACAGGTAGTGTGTAAATACACACCATTTTTCTGTTAGGGCTGTTCTGCTGAACAGCTGGATAGCTGATGCAGGGGATCTATGTGTTTGTGTTCTGCCCCTCCTCTTCCTCAGATGGCTCCTGTTCACCTGTTCTGAAATCAACACACATTCACAAAGTGCTAAAACTCTGCTATACACTGAAGAAATTAACACATAATTTGCCTTCAAAACAAGCAAAAATTCCAGAGTAGTCAGAAGAATTCCACTCGTTTGTTTTTTTAAATGAAATGAACTTACAGCGAGGTCTTCTATGAGTTATCTTCAAAGTATGCTCCTCTGTCTCCATCCAGGACTTTCATAGCCCTGCAGGAACAAGTTTACAGCCCGGTGCCTAGTATGAGAGAGATACATGGATGACTAATAACTGTTTATCTACCCATCTTCTGCTGCTTATAAAGGGCTGCACTGTAGGTGCAACATATATCCACAACCTTTCCTCACTAGCCCGAGGTGTGCTGTAGATGAGGTGGGAAAATAATAAAGTGCAGAATTTAAATATTCTTCTTCATTTACATGTGTGTGTGTTTGAGAACATACCTTGGCAAGTTATAGAGTGGTGCCATCCTGAAGCAAGCGACGACATCTCTCTTCCTCTGTTTTGAAAGCAGTTTGTGCCACACAGCCTTCTACTGCGCTGAGGATGCTCCACCTGAAGACACAAACTGAACCACTCAGTATACTAGATATTAGTTGGTGTACCTTACCATCTGGAAGCCATATTATCCTGGAGAAGTATGTGGTCAGCTTTAATGAAGACCAATCAGCTAGTTTAAGAGGACCGTGGGGTACCTTAAAGCTATACTCTCTACGTTGGCACAAAAATGCGCAAAATCAACTCACACTTGAATATATAGACCTGCTCCAGGTGGAAAGGACATGACCAATATCCAGGATTCTCTCCACAGTCTTCTCTGGGTCAGTAGTATCCTCATAGTGGTTGGGAGGTCTCTGTACAGAGCCATCTGCCAACGAATTGCTGGTCCTCTGACTTTGTAAGACACACAGAGGAAATGCATGACTCTATGGCCCATTCACAAGGTTAAGCACCTTGTGAATATATAAATATATAGTACCAACCAACATCTACCAACTGGTTACATCTGTCTCGACTTAACAAAACAAAAGCCAAAACACAGAAACACCACATGTAAAGCTCATGATTCAGTAGCTTGTATAACTACCTGCTGGCAATAACTTGAATGGGTTGTTTTTTGTATGACTTCGTAAGTCTTTAAAATCATTGTGGCAGAATTTTGGCCCACCCTTGTTATAACGTTGCTTCAGTTGATTTAGGTTTGAAGCCATTCATTTACGCACAGCACTCTAAGGTCCTCTACTTTCAGTATTCAGTCACTCTATAACTTCAGATTCAGTTCTTTCTCCTGCTGGTGGTTTGGGATCATTGTCCTGTTCCTGACCAGTGTGGGTGAAGCTTTAGCTGTCAAGTAGATGGCTCACATATGACTCTGGAATATACAGTGTATCAAAAATAAATCAACACTTTCAAAAGGCTGTATTTTAAGCTTACACTAAATTAAAATACATGGCTGAATATAAAGTTTTACATACAAAATGTCAATGTTATGAATAATCAATGAAATACGTCATCCCATAGTTCACTGTAGTCACTGCAGCCACTGCTGTTGTAATGCAATTGTTCCGGGTGAATGCTGCAGAATGAAAGCACTTTGAAATCGAATGATTCTTTTGATACAGCCTGTACTCTCCCGTACAGACGAGTTTAGTGATGTTAGTGGGATAGGGCTATGTGGAGTGATAGAGTTCCTTCAATCACTTGTTGACAGATTGAATTTCCTATTCTATATCTTTCGGATAACCTATGAATCACTGTGAAGTAGCCTTATTATCTTATGGACATAAAGGTTCATCAGTTCGTTTAGGTCCTCTTACTCTAGATTTGTGTGAAATTTAAACTGAATCTGAGTACTTGACTCTAAATTTTGCGAGTTTGCCCACCGACCATCAAAATCGAATCACTTCATCCTTGTGCCAGATTTGAAGAATTTCTCTTAAACCAGTCCTTGACATTACTTTCACAAGAATAAGATAAACTGACAACAACCTGACACCATGGCAAAATCTAAGCCCAGAGGCATAATGTGTAGTATACTTTAAGTAACTTGTGTCCTTTTCTACCTTTCCTTAAATGTAGGTTGTTCCTGATGACCTCTCGAACTTCGTCCTCTGGTCTTTCTGCAAAAGAATTATAACTTCGATCAAACAACAGGTATTCTGTGACCTACAAAATCCTATCAAGATGTCATGAGCAAAAATATTTATTCAGTAATTAGTAATGAAAATTTACAAGCTAAGCAGAGTTATTTGCTGTTACTAAAGGTTTACCTCAGGAATACCAATACTGCAAATAATTGATTGTATTGTCATACACCTCACCCCAACCAGTCATGGTAGATTTTAAAAACAAATAGACATGTAAACATTATATCAAGCAAATATAGAATAGAATAAACAGAATAGCTTTTATTGTCACTGTTACAAGAACAGTGAAAGGCAGTTGGCATCTCTCCGTGTGTGTAGAGTACACAATAGCGAATGTATTTACACATAACAGACAAATTTACATTTACACAAAAAGATATGGTGGTGCACCAGTTATGGTCGTGTCCAAATTCATGGCTGCATCCTCCTGAGACCCGCCTGACGGTCTACGTGGGCCGGTCCTCAGAAGGTCGGGTAGGCCGGAAGTAAATGGCTGGGGAAATTGGACGGTCTAGCCTTCTGGTTAGCGTCACCGCTGTCTCGGGGAGTTGAATAAACTCGGCCGCCTGCTCCTTGCTATCTAAATTATAACAGGACGCTGGCGTAAACTGTCGACCATCTCACACTTTGTTTAATTGGTTTTCTGTTTGACGTTTGTCAGCTGTGAGAAAACCAAGGAGGAACCCACCCGGGGGATTATAAAGTTTATTTATCTAATCTAATCACTTTAATCTCAGCCAAACCGATTTACTGACGAACAAATAAAACACTGAAAAAGCCAAACAATATCATTTCTAGCTGTCTAAGTGACTTACGTTAACCAAGTAGCGAAAGTCCGCGGTGATCTGAAAATGACGTGCCGGAGTTGTGCCGTTCTCGCGGCTCAGTGGCCTGGAGCTCCCGCTAGCTATCGAGCTAAAAAAAAAAAAAAAAAAAAAAAAAAAAAAAAAAAAAGAAAGATAAAATACAGAATTGCGCCCATCCATTGGCCGCCCTGGCTCATGGAAAGTGACAGGCCCTATGGCGAGATTGAAGACAGGGGAGTGGTTCGAATCCCATGCGGACCATTTGTTGGGATACATACCAAACAACAAAATAGTCCCTGGCTCTGAAATTCACTGCTACCTGCTTAGAACTACAGGCGACCTATAGACGGGCTCTCTCTGCCTTTTACCGTGTCCAAAATCCCTCAACTTTTACCTCAATATGCTTCTAGCCTTGCTACCCACCGCCAAACACCAGCATTGTCGCTTTCTCAATCTCTTCTTCACGTCTGAACAAACGCTCAATTTGCCTCATTAACAAATTATACATCAAAACGTAGGTATTTTCTGCCTTTCACAAAATGCCACCGTCATTATCGCAGGAGTTGCGTTTCTCGCAAATGGCCTCCAAGCACACAAAGTCAGAAACGTCCCATCAAAGTCATGGAGACTCAGTGAAAATGACAGCTGCAATGACTCTTAGCTTTGATTACAACTTATCCACATTCTTTGCGGACAATCCTGCATGTCACAAATAATGACACAAGCTCATCTGTGGCTGTGACCATTCTGGTGCGTTGGCTCCCTCTACTGGTAGCGCCTCATTCAAATGTCGCCGCACATTTAAAATGCAGGGTGTCTTACCGTCATAGCTCCTAGATAATTCTTCAAGACCTGAAAATCGTGTGATATTCACCATAGCCTGCTGATCTTACAGTGAAAGAAAATGTCAACGTATAGCATCGTTGGTACTTTAATTGGTGTGTTTTTTAAATCAAATCCTACAAAATATAATAAGCAACTTATGGCAGCTCTAGATAAACATGGCATTTACGATAAGTTTCAGTCCGGTTTCGTCAGTTTCATTCCAGGAGACAGCTCTCTTAGGTCTCAAGTGATATCTGATGGATAATGATGCAGAAAATGCCTGTTCTACCATGTTGGACCTACATCAGCTTCGACACAGTGACCATCACATCCTCATTGAAAGGCGAAAAATGGTTGGTGTATCTGGAACTGCATTAGAGTGGTTCTCCTCTTATCTCATCACGATCTTTCTGTGCGTCCGATTTAGGTCATCCTCTACCTCCCTTACTTAGGTGTCCTCAAGGGTCAGTTTGGGGCCTTTATGTTTTAATTTACTTCTTCCCTCCAGCATATAAGGCTTCTTTGAGGACATTTCTTATCATTGTTATGCTGATGATTTCATTGACATTTCTTTTATGCCGAGGATTATCAAGCTTCAGCGCTGAATGAGCTTAGATTTGATCAAACGTAGGACGGCGCAATTTCCTCCAGCTCAACGAGGAAAACCAAAGTCCTCGTATGCGCCCCTGATAGATTCCTATCGCAGATAGTGAAAGCCCTTGTCCCCTCACTCTATGTTAAATCCTCTGTCAGGAATTTAGGTGTCACCTTTGACTCCAGTTTCACATGGATGGGCATGTGAAATCTCTGGTTCGTCTTGTTTTTATCATTCAAGAAATGTGGCTAGGCTAAGCCCGAATTTATCTCGATCTGAACTGGAGATTGCTATACATGCATTTATCTCGTCACGCTTGGATTATTGCAATTCGCTGTTTAGTGTCTTAGCAAAGGTTCTCTGGATCGTCTGCAGGTTGTGCAAAACGCTGCAGCTAGGCTTTGACAAAATCCTCCAAGTACTCACATGTGACACCGTTGTTATCTCAGTTACACTGGCTTCCTGTTAAATTTAGAGTCGATTTTAGATCCTGGTCTTGACCTACAGAGCTGTGCATGGACTGGCACCTGCCTACATCTTTGATCTGCTACAGCCTTATGTCCCAGCAGGTCTTTGAGGTCATCTGATCTGGGCTTACTTGCTATAAAAAAATCTAAGAGGAGGACTAAGGTGATAGAGCTTTTGCCACTGTGGCCCCTAGACTGTGGAACTCTCTCCCCCAAGCATTAAGAACTGTGGACTCAGTAGCTGTTTTTAAAACACAACTCAAAACTCACCTTTTTAAAACTGCTTTTGGTTAATTTTTGCCTGTTTATTTAGTCTTTTTAAATTTTTATGACTTGTAATTTTATGTGCAGCACTTTGTGATTCTGTCTTGAAAGGTGCTATATAAATGAAACTTTATTTATTTATTATTTATTTATTAAAACAGGACCAATTGCGACACAAAACTCTCGCACACTAACACAAACTC